>NW_009220388.1:8615-40227 GCF_000690835.1 Fulmarus glacialis | reverse complement strand
GGGAGGGGTGAGAAGGGGGAGGATTGGAGAGGGAAGGGGGGGAGGGAAAGAAGACTATAAAATGTGGTAAAGATATAGTGCCAAGTAATACAGTATTAAGATGAGCTGACATTACTAGAACAGATATAATTCGTGGCCCTATTTGATGGAGCTTATTCACTGTGTTCACCACTTCTTATCCAAGCTGTCAGGAAAATTGTAGCACTTACCATACACAGTCTTAACAAAAAACACACCTTTGAAAACTGTGTTAAACAAACTGAGATAATTCATGACAGAGTTGCTAAACTCACAGGAAATGGGTTTGTTTTCTGACCACCGAGCCAAAATCTTTAAGATTTTTCATGACAGGCACTTCTCATATAATCATTGCTTACGTTTTTCTTGTCAAGAAGCTTTCTCAAATCTCAGTCTTGTGGGGTAATTGCCAAGAAAGTAGACAACTTCAAATTCTTCCATATCTAAGTGTTAAGTGGTGTGTCAGATAGAATCTAGTGGGGTCATCCGTGTGCCACATCACCACTCTAGTCAATAAGTAGGTCCTAACAGACCAAAAACATTTGGGGTATTTGTTCGTGTTCTTTTAAATTAACATTGCATGTAAACCATTCTACATAATTGAGTTCTGGGATTCCATTGTGATATTAGGGGAAGATTTGAGCCAGTCTCAACTGTCATGACTGCACTAGACTAAGCAAAAACCACCAAAAAATAGCCAGTATGGAGTCTGATCACATCTGTTTGACAGCTGCATGCGGAGAGCATGCCTCTCTCATCATTTACATCTCTGCATGGGAATTAGAATTCTCTCAACGTCAGTGGAGTCAGACCAACATATAGCCACAGTGAGGAAGAAGAGAAGAGAATAACCCTGCATCCCATACTAGTTGGATAAAATAAGTAGAGCTGGTCAAGCAGTGAACTAACTCAGAATTAAGTCATTAAATGAGTTAGTTCTGCTATTATTCACCGAGTTGCCCTATTCATTGTAT
Organism: Fulmarus glacialis; assembly: GCF_000690835.1. Lineage (NCBI taxonomy): Eukaryota > Metazoa > Chordata > Aves > Procellariiformes > Procellariidae > Fulmarus > Fulmarus glacialis. Next base: position 39,235 of record NW_009220388.1, on the reverse strand, counting down.
GAAGATAATTGCCAGGTCATTTGCAAAATACTTTTGCGTCATGATGATTTCACAGATTTTAACCATTATTCCTTTCTTCAAAAAAAGCTTCAGTCACCCAATGAGGAAACAGGGAAAAAACCCCCAAACTTATGAACTGGATAATCCATTATATATCACAAGCATTGTCTAGCTGAAATGAACCTGTCATGAATAATCCATAGACCAAAATAGATGCACCTAATGCTTAAAACCACCACAGTCAGAGATAACAGGCTTGGTTTGCAAACAATAGAAAGTAGGTTGTTTATTGTATAATTTATTTGCAACAAATAATTCAGGGTGCTGAGCTCTTTCCTAGAACACGTTTAAAATAATGTCTATTTTGATAGTAGCAAAAACATAAAAAATTAAACACACAAATTAATTAGATATATTTTATAACAACTCAAAGAACTTGAAGGTTTACTTCAGAGCTAACAAGGAAAAAGAGTAAGATTAACAAAAATTCTATTCATAGATTCAATATTGCTCCTTCTTCTGGATGATAGAGAAGTGATATTCATCACAGTGTCATTAAACTCATCAATTTGCTGAGAACATAATTATCATTGCTGACGAAAAAAAAGCCCACTACTCTCCATCAGCCTCAAGACACCATCAGGCACTTTACTACATGCACAAGACCATCCTGAGTACTACCTTCAGTAAAGTAGTTTCAGTAGTTAACATGTTATCAAGAGATGGTGTCAGGGAAAAGACAGTAGTGAAAAATCTAAATTACTGCATCCAATAATGCTTCACCACTATAAATAAAAACAGGACTTTACTCTTTTAAGGATGTATTTTTGCCACCTCCAGTTGTAATCTCCTCAAACGCCAAAGATTAATCAGAATTAGGTATCATTGGTCCTTGAATGGGTGACTCCTCATGAGAAATAAGAGCTTAAAAGACACAGGGCAAATGATTCAGACATTTTCTCCATGGAATTCTTATCACCCTTTGAAATTTTTCCACTTGAACTTCCAAATCTGGGTCTTTCCTTAATGATCCAGCTGCCTAGAAAATGGCCACAGTTTGTTTATTTTCATCTGTTTTACCATTAAGTACCTCCTTAAAAAGCTTTCTTAATTTTTTTTAGAATTGGAATTAACAGGGTTGCTGGAGACGGAATCTCCAGCATCATGGGGATGGCAACCCTCCCCCCCGCAACTTAAAACCTACAATATGGCCTGTACTTTGGGTTCCACTAAAACACTTTTCCTCAATAAAAGGAGGAAAAAAATATGGTGGAAGTATGTTCCGAATCAGACCATCTGATTCTCTCTGTTTTTCTCAGTATTTCAATTTACAAAATTTGTTAAACTTTTTGTCTGAAACTCAGGGGCAGTTGGGGATGACCACTAAAGGGAGCTCTACTAAGCTAAAAACAAGCCACTGAAAATGTTAGGAGTGGACTGAAGACTTAATCCTGCAACATCCTATTCAGGTAAGCAGTTCTTAATAATGTGAGTATCTTAACTTCATGTGAATTTCACACGAGGAACAGCTTGCATAGAACAGAAGACTCCGTGCATATTTTGCAGTACTCTGGAATGTTTTCTGATGAAAACCAGGTATGCAAATTGCCTTTTGGATGTTTTCACTGTAGTTAATAAAGGCAAATAATTTTCAAGGACAGAAATGGCAAGTAAGTGCCTGGTAACCAACAATCATCCTCAAAATACTTGAGGGACCAGGGCAGGGCTATTCACCCATTCTTATGTACAAGGAAGAAGAGTGTAATCACTTTGCATAACTTCCCTCAGGACATTGAGGACAAACTGAGAAACAAATCTGAGGTCACTGTAGACTAACACTGCAATTACCTTACCCTCCTTTTTCCCAAGAGGTGCCCCTTGCGCCTTTATGGGTTTCAGAAGGGTACTCAGCAGATGCTTAACTTCCAAAATAAAGGCTTATGTCAAGGGTTTGCTCACATGCAAAACTGAAAAGTTAGGGGACAAGGACATGCTAAAGCATTTCCCTGGTTCAAGGCTCAGATGAATAGACAAATCTTCAGACGTTTTTCAAATCTCTTATTACTCTGCTCTGAGTCTGAAATACTCAGTGACTTAAATCATGTTATGTACGTTATGTTTTACATTATGTGCTCATAAGTACCTCTTCTACTTTTGGCCTAGCTTCTTCTGTTAGCCTGTATCTTTTTACAGTTTCAGAAAAATTCTGGAAAATGTGCTTGTCTTCTACATTTTTTTTTTTTAATTTAAAGTTCAGTTTTTCATATTTACCTCCATGCTATGTCCCCTTGGGATATAGGAGTCATATCCACAGCAATTAATGGCTGTAAATAATGCAATGTCATGTAACAATATGAAGATATGAAAGCCACACGTTAGAAAACTGTATTTGGAAACAGACAGCTTTTAGTAAAACATGACAATATTCTCAAACATCTACCTAATTCAGACTGGTAGTTTTACAAGGAATATAAGATTTTGGTCTAAATCTCCTTTAATGTTGTCTGGACCCAAGCGTAATCGTCTCTTCTTAAACATCTTTTTGGTTTTGGACCCATATAGAGTGCTTTTTATACATGGGGAGAAATAAAATGCAAAGGGAAAAAGGAAGAGAACAATTAATATGATTTATTAATACAAAATATGCATTAATCATTAGCAAGCCATTCTACATTCATCACTTACAGGAAGGCTCATCATTCAAACCATTTTTGGTGCCAATGTTATTTGCCTGATCTTGGGGCTGATCTTCCTTCCCACTGAAGTCAACAAGACAAAAACTTCCACTAACTTTTACAGGAACACTACCCATTTTGCCAGATATATGCCCCTTCATGGCAGCTGAGGAGCTACCCCCTCGTCTTTCCTCCATTTCCAAATAAATTACCTCCTAGGCCTCTTCTTTCTTCTTTGTTTTTTCATCATGACATCTGTACACTCATCTTTTTAGCCACTGTTTTAGTCTACAGCAATTGCTTCATCGTTGAAGCTGCTGAGAACATCAAAAGGTTTTCTCTGTAAATCACTTCACTATTTGCTCTTATGTTTGACTTTCACATGTGCAGCCACTACAAATGTCAGGTCTGATCTGAACATACGCATTTAATGTTCACCTGCCACTAAAATCACTACTTTGAATAGTGCGGCAGAGTAAAAATAACACACACTTCCACCAGAAAGCCCACTTAGTAGAAGGACAGTACATCATAGTCAATACCTAAAATACATCACCTATCTGTCATCATAGCAGATGACATCTGCTATGTCATATCTTTATGTAAGAGAACGTCTTGCTTTACCCGTCAGACTGCTGATTTCAGAGGCTCAAAAGCTTCTGGTGGAATAAGGGTCAGTTGACCATTACCTCCTCCAACAGACACCAGCTTGTACAGGAAAGCTCTCATGGGAAATTGCAAATCCACAAGCATCTTGGTCCAGGCCAAATCTAGAAGTTCACAAAAGCCTGGGGTTCACTACAATCCAGAGCTTGTACATGAGCTACTTATTCGGGATAGTGGCTTAGACAGACTTGGAAAACAACTGGACAACAGACAGCTAGATCCATGTGACTCAGATACACAAGCATATTTCTTTAAAGGTGTTATGCTACATGCATCAGCAAGCACAGCAATCAGACAATTCAACTCTGCATCACAGAGAAGGTTTTCCTTCCCCGCCCCCCCCAACCCCCCGCCACAGTACACATTTATCATTAAAATAGTCCCCACAACATTTTTGTCACTGAAACAGCATTACTGGAAAATTGTCACTAATTCTTTTTTCATCTTTCAGAAGAAATGCTTCTCCATTATTTTATTTAAAATGTTCACATCACTTTGAAGCAATTTTCAAAATCACTGACATTTTTATTTCACCAGAAGCAGTCTTTTCTTAGCCTTCACTAAACAAGAATGTAACCCCTGCTGCTTTCTGTGAATTGGCATTTTCAAAAGTTATTTTGAAAATTATTTAAAAATTGTTTTTAGTCTAGTCTTCAGTGAAACACAGCATAGGAAAGTTGATTGGAGATGGATCCATTTCAAATGGTGTGTTTTGGGTTGTTTCAAACACAAAAAAAATCTTTCCCATACTTTCTGATTGTCTCATTAAACCTATGATAATTTCTATCAAGAGCTCCTGAATGTGCTAATGGACTTCAATTCCCTTGACTTCAATGGGAGCAACACACTTCAGCATCTCACAGGAGGTAACTGGCGCCCCATGACTGTATTTTCAAAGGATGCAGTTTCTCAAACTACTTTTGTCCTGAAAGAATTCAATTTAGTCAGCCCTGAAGCCTGTCTCATTCATACAATACATGTTTACAATAAAGCTATTTCTCCCATTGTCCAGTGCACAACTTTCAAAAATAGCTATTAAATGGCTGCCTCCTTTGTCCACAATCTCTTTAATTTGCAAAACTGCTCATCTCTTTACTGGAATGTCACCAGAGCACTTGACCATCGTGTGTTAGGGAGTCTCTAACTCTATCTAAAGTTATAAAAGCAAACAAACAAGAAAGGCAGGTTTCTGACAAAAAATAAGCTGGTTATTGGTTGCACAATATAAAAGAGGTTTGAAGAATTCAAGCCAAGTTAGAAGGTTCTGGATTTGAAACAATGACAACAATAATAAAAATCACAGAAACTGAATTGACTAAATGAATTTTCTTGTAAAAGTGTCACAATTACAGATGGTAACAATCTGGAAATAGCTGCAAAGAGAAAATAATTACAAAGGGATGAAAACGTATTAATGCTCAATCGTACTGGATGTGTGGGAAAGTATATTCTGATATATTCCGTCTGTCCTTAATTCATCATCCGACTGTACTAAGCACCCACTTTTACAAACAAAAACATTGCCTCAGTTGTTGAAATCCTTTATTTAGTAATCTGTGTAGGCTGAAATGTTGAAAATGGTTTCTAAATTCCTGGCTTCTGAATCTGTCCTCAAAGTTGTCTTTGTCTATATTATCGTGCAGCTGCAGGCTTTTATCAAAGGTCATTAGATTTACCAATTTCTGTCAAACATCCTAACATCACTCCTTCCAAGGAAATACCTACTATTTTAGAACTTGCAAATTCAAGGAAATGCCACTTAATCCCCAATTTTTCCAAAATAAAGTGTCACACCAAGGATGCAAGGCAGGAAGAGAAAAACCTTGGAGTATTCTACAAAGTGGGCGTTAGTATGGCTTAAGAAGCTGGAAAATAGCAGAGAAGATTTAGCCAAAAATCTAAACAAAGTCAGCAGACTTTAGGCACCCATGACACCCATGTCCTTTTTTAGGCACCCACAATCAAGCAGTGCTCCATGAAACACTGCTCAGCTGCTGCGTAAGCTGATCAAGTACCTCGCTGTTAAAAGTTACCTAGGCTGTCAGTATCCTGTGCCTCACGTGCTCACAATTGCCCAGTATGGTCTAGAAATTAAACCCAAGCCATGTGAGAAGTCCAATCCAACAGGTGTGCTAAAAATTCACCTATGCATCCACAGGATCAGGCACCTTGCAGAGTGGAGCACCACACCTCAAAAGTGCACACCCTTGCCAGGAAGCAGACAGCAGTGCTTCAGGCAGGTACTTGTATAGGCAACCTTCAGGTAATTCTATGTAATTCTCTTGGAAAAGATACTGTATCATATTTGCTCTCTTGGGTTAGATCTGCAATTCCATTCACATTAAATGCAGCCTTGGAAGAAGTGTGACTAATTACGTATTTTCACTCATTTATAAATCACAAATGGCTAGTTTGATACATATGTGCTCGTACGTGCAGGGAGGGCATTTGCAATACCCTCTCTCTTTTGTAATCCCATCAAGGTACTAGGCTCAAAGGAAGTCCCTGATGTTTAGGACATTTGAGAGCTGCCAGTATCATAGAACAGGAAGAAAGAGGCAACATGTGTTGACAGGATGACAGGATGCAGCTCTCGGCAACAATGAATAACTGCAGCTTCTCATGAGGTGATACAGCTACTTAATGTCCCTTGCTGAGATGATGTCTTTTAACCTCCAACAAGCCCTGAACAATGATAGACAAAGGTTTCCAGAAATGGAATTATGCTAATGATAATATTATTGGGGCTATTTGATACCTGTTTCTACAAATGACTGCAAAGTGACCACACCATAATGCAGAGTAACAGATGCACAAACATGCTACTGCCTGGACTGACAAAAGCAAACAGTACCACTGTCTGTTTATAGATCTGTCTCTCTACCTGTGAGAACAAAACACATGCACACACTTTATCGTGTTTTTTGTCTTTCTGCTCAGACCTAAGCTGATCTACTTTAGACCATGGCCCAAACAGACTAAATGCTTTATGGACCTCACCAAAAATAGCCTGCTCCATTGAGCTCAGCCCTAAAGCTAGGAACCACAGGAGACATGTTCCTCACCATTCTCGGTGCCGTTTGCAATACCTGACACCATCACAAACAGAAACGATAGAACAAAACTTAGTACAAGAACCAGGCTTGTGGAACACAGCAGAGCCCTTCAAGTATCATGATCAAAGAAAGCAATTCCACCTTCAAGTGGAACGATTTGAGTTTTGTGAAGAGATACATTAAGGGATGAAGTTTTGAACACACTCACAATGCATGTTTTCCAGCTGTCCAGGCATTACGGGACTAAGACAGATGTTTACACATGAAGAAGCTCAGCTTTCTTTCCAAGCAATGTACATTCAGAAGACCTGCTAAACACTGGATGCCTTTATGTCACTGCCAAGCAGTCGTAATGAATGAAGCACTTCTCAATCCCAGCTAAGATCAAAACATTATTGGTGAAGAAAAAGAAAGGTCCTTCTGTATTAAATAAACCAAAGCTTCTGCACTGCCGAACAGTCCTTTGGGGAGTTCAAGTGGAGACTGAGAGGGACATGGTAGAGAACACAATACTCCCTTTTCTGCAGAAGTAAAGAGAAGAGTGCTTTCCTCCTTTCTGGGCCTGAGAAAGCGGTGTTACCCTCAGCTCCCACATTGTCTCAGCTGGTGTTATAAAAGATTCCATCTGCTTCAGCCATGGACTCGGTTATCTTCCAATGCTTACTCTATGCAGGCACTCACACTATTACTGAAGATTAGTGTTCAATACTGAAACTCTATTCAAAGGCAAAAAGCAATGAGTGTTTTATTCTCAAAAGAATCCCAATGGATACATGCCCCCACCCTCACCATTACTTAAGTTTTTCCTCTGTATTATTTTGAGAACATGAGATCATCCAGATAGACTCTTATCCTGATAGTCTAACTGAACTGAGATCTGGCCTTCTGAATATCAGCAAAATGGGTTACAAGCAGAATATTATTTGCAACCATGCAACAGCATCAGTAGCATGACGTTTGTTAATTTTCTTCTAGGGCTTATGATCATGTGTGTGGACTACTGTACAGAATATTCAAGACTGGTTACATTCAGTTTGTTTATAAATGGGTTTGTTTTATTTGCATTAGACAAAAGAAATTTATTGTCAGAGGAAAGTTTTAGTTACTGTAGTTGTTACTTGGGCAGAACTATGCATGGGCTAATGGATCTGCCCACAAAAGCTCAATAGCTTTAGCCACTTCAAACACAAACTGTGAAGAGTTGTTATATCCCAAATTGAAGCTGCAAAAGGCTCCTTAGCATCGTTTATCTAAACTATGAAGCATCTTAGCTATGTAAACAGTACTTCTTCAGAAGATTAACACATGGATAACAAGTTCCTGTCATGATGAGCTCATAAACGGAGTTTAAAAAAAAAAAAGGCACCAGAACATTATCTTCAGCAAAACTCTAGCTTAGGTTCCTGCTGCTATTTCCCAACTGGCACTGGGCTTCTCAGAACAGTAATCCATCATAACTCTCTTGATTTGTTTTTACTTTGTTGATCAAACTGAACTAAATAGAAATATATAAAGAAATAAACGAAAACAAATTAAAATATTTTTTTTAAGGTTCAGTCTTTTGTTACTAGTAAAAAGGACTTTCAAAAAAATATATCAGTAATTGAGCTCACAGTTTTGAGGGATTTAATTGTTAACATAAAATGTACATTAAGTTTACCGTTTCTTTAAGGAAAACTTAGATTGGTCATTTATGCCAGCCTTGTAATATCTCCGACGCATACTTTTGACGTCAACAGCAATAACCATGCCAGGGTAGTACAGGCAAAATCCTTTGGTCTCTTAAGTGGGTGCATTGAGTAAGTCCCTTTTCAAGTAACTTTTGTCTGCAAAGTTCCACCTGAAACATTACTCATTTCCGGGTTTAAAAAAACAAATGTGAATCTCTCTGGTTATTTTTTCCATATACTCTTCCTCATTCACCAAGTTCCCAAGAGATATTGCAAATATGGAAGAAAGGGTTTTTGAACTGAAATAAACAAAAATTTAGCGAAAACTAAATAACACCACGTAAGATCCCACTCCCTCTGTTAAGTAGCGTGATGGATGTCTAAAGCTACGGAACAACAAGGTCACTTCCTTTTAAAAATTCCAATGGTACCAAACTGGCAAAGCAATTTCAGCACCTATGGAAAAATGTACAGTGAAACCAAGTCCAATGAAAAAAATAATCTCTTACATATACAGGCTAATTCACCAAAGCAGGCTTTCCCCAGTGCCAGCTGTTTGGAATGAATGCTCGCGTTCCCCAGAAGCCACCTCTCTAGCACAAGGCCTACTGACCAGCAGAAACACTCACCCTACTTGTAAGACCCTACTTGTCTTGTTTCTTTAAACCCTAATTAACATGAACACACTAGCTGTTACGTCAGGCTAACCTGCATTCTGCTGAGCATGGTTTAGACGAAACAGGTTGCTATTTTTTCCTAAAATCAGAACACAAAGAAAGGTTACACAACACAACACGCACCACTCCACAGAACAAAGCTCAAATATGATGTTGCTGCATATACATACTGTATATAAATAATAGTGTATGTATATACTGTATGTAAATTAAGATTGTCAGTAGTTAACTTTTGCCCTTTCTTCTTCAGAGCAAGCAGAGAGCTTTCTCGATATCTAACCTTTCTTAGTCAGAGCTTGTGCATGAAAGAATGGTGAGGTGGCCTGTTCAGAAGATCCTTTTTCTTACAGTAACCTATTTCCCCAGGCCAGCTATTGACAAAAGGTTTGTACCAGATGTATCATGCTTTTAGTACACTTGAAGAGTCAAATACAACTAATGACAGTACAGAATCCTTGAGCGCAGCTCAAAATGCTTGCTTACTTTCCAGTGAATTTTACAGAGTTATGACTATTGCTATGTGGAGGGTGGCTAGCTGGCACAGGATCAAACAATAAACCAACAATTTCAAATGTGGAGTAAGGTACTAACTTTTGTACGAGTGTGAGCTGCAACCTCCCAGCAGTAACTGCCCTTAAAAAGAGATGCATTTGAAAAAGAAGACAATCTTAAAAGTACAACTGAGTTTAGAACTGGGCTTGTTTTTAAACAAACAGAGAAATACCATTTGCATGTTTAAAAAAACAAAGCTCTGTTTGCTGAGTGGACAAAGTCAATTTAACCAGGCAAGATCTAGGCACGATTGCCTCTCCATAAACAATGTAAATAACATACCTCTAACAGCCATTAGACTATCTGTAGACATTGAAATCTCTGGATTGCAGCTACTACAAAGTTAACTTTCACTGTCATGCAAGAAGTCACACTCATACCAACAAGTGCTGGCTACTGAATTATCTGCTGTTTGAGAAGGAAAGTTCAGCTTGAACTTTCATCATCCTCAGGACCCTTTATTCTTTTTAAAGGTTACTGTCAAACAATGTTTGTGCTCAAAAAAGCTTTCTCTGCGCATGGTTCCTTCATTACTTGCATATTACCTTAAGATAATCTTAAAATATTAATAATCTTCTTTAAAGCAAAACGCTTTGGGTATAGGACCACAGAAAGATTCAGAGCAAGTTTTTTTTCCCAATCATTTGTACCTGTCTTGCTAAGTACAGTACGTCAACCAAGCCCACATCCTGGATTTAAATTTATAATGCTCAGCTCACCAGAGGGATTTACCTTTGCAGGCAGGAAAGAGGCCTGTTCAGATGCATCTTAATGCCTGAATCATTTTCAGAAAAACTGATTATGCAAATTAAGATGAATAGCATTAAGAAACGTATCTTAGAGTTCTGAGTTGTAGCAGGAAAAGGTTGGTTTAGTACGCTTCCCTTTATCCATAGTTGAGCAATACCAGATACTGTGGGCTTGTCAGCACTGGCCACTCAACATGACGACAGGGCAGCCCTGATGCTACTGATGTGAGAGCAATTCTGTAGTTTCTTTCTCTCTTCCACTTCCCTTCCTCTTATCCATCCCCTCTCCCCTAAAACACCCTAAGAAAGGATAACATTTGTTGGATTTGGATTATACCCATAGTCTTACACTTTAATCTTCCGGATGCTAAACACCACTCACAGGAAAATGTGTAACATCCTCAAGAAGCTGTTTACCAAGCACAGCCTCATTGAACCAACATAATTAATGAATATTAATCCAGACAATAACTCAGCAGACAGACAGGAATGCAGTGTCAGCACCCAGCAAGATGAAAATGGGATGCCATTGTGTGTGCAAAGAAGGCAAACACTTTCACATTAAAGGAATATAAGGAAATGAAAACAGGAAAGGCTGGGGAGTTCAGTTGGAGGTAGATTTGCACACTGTCAGATTTCTATTTCTGGACCAAGTTTTTACCTTTTTGGTTATAAAATGAAAAACTATGAGAGAACCTCATTGGTGTTCTAGTAAGTCTTAAAAGGTAGTAAACTGCAGCTTTCCAGATTTCTTGGTCAGGCACCAAGAAGCGATTAAACTCCATGTTGCCCAAATTAGCAGTAGGTAACAGTATAAATTCAGTTACAGCACTGAAAGGAAAACTGGGAGAACAATCCATCTTCTTATGTGTCTGTGCTGGCTATGCCAAATCACAGGAGGAAACTAGAAACTAGGTTGTTCGCCATATAGCCTCTCCAGTTCTCGCAATCTTATCCCTGGTCTCAGGGTATCTGATGCTTATCTAAAAGCCTAGCTCTTTGGATCTACTGCTTAGATGTGACACTTGGTTTTATTTGAAGAGTTGCAGATGACTCTTCCCTGGAAAGGGAAGAAGCAACCCACTGCAAATACACACTGGGTCATGGAAATCTACTACCAAGGTCTGGACGCATCTCTCTGCTCTATATGGAATTATACTGAGCAGATTAAAGCCAATTCAGATTTTTTTTCACTATACTGCTTTTCCAGAGGAAAAATAAATTATAGTTTTCATAAAAGTTGTCTGTTTTTTTAGCTAAACTGACTTTATTTAGTGTGCAATTATTCTGGAAAGTCATATATATTGCGCTTTCACATAAGGAGCTATATAGCCCTTTTCTGAGGACAAACATAAGAGAATTCATCAGAAAACATGAGCTAAAATGTATTTTAAATACAATACTAATTTTTCCAGAGCTATGCAGTCATAAAAACATTAATTTGCTGAATAGATGGTTATGGGATCTGTTGACATATTTTTACTACTAACTCTCAGCAGTACGAAAGTTCCTTGAGAAGCAAAACTAATGAAAACTAGTTGGTTTCCTATCAATCAGGATTCCACAGCTCGACTCTCTATGTGTAATACTGTTCATGCTTGAGGCACAGATTTTCCTCCACATTCAGGACATTCATAACATCACTCTCCTCTGCTGATCTCCACTGGCTAGTAATACATTTATGTTGCTGCTTTTATGTCAATGTGGGCATCAACAATATATCCTCTCTATTTACTTTGATGAGTCATGCAGTTTTGTAAGCTCTATAGGAACTAATTATCCTTAGAACTTCTGTCAAATTTGGTTAAAACTGGTGAAAGCACTGAGAAGTTAAGAGCAAAACGAGACATGTGTGCACAAACACACAGAGCATGATCTTTTAAGCCAAGTTTCCTCAGGAAATCAAGCTAAAAAAAGGAGTATGGTGGTAGTTTTTTCAAAGCTAGTTCAAATAAGGAGATACATTGTATATCCTGTTCAGCATGCCTTTTTTAAGCTATTGGAATGCAATCGCATTCATAAACAGCTATAAATACTTCCCATAGAAACAGCATATAGTTGCTGTTTCTTCCCGCTCCCAGCCAAACTTCATCTCTCCAAATGTAAGACAAGAGCCTATTTTGGAAACTGAACTTCAGCAATGTGTGTATTCCTGCAATTTGGAAAAGCTTTTTGAGAAACAAAAGCAACATAAAATGTCCTTCTATCATTAGATGTACAGTTTGCCTTCACAGCTAAAAACAGCAGTAATTTTAACCTTGCAGAGATTAGGATGCAGAAGCTATCCCTCAGATAAAAACTTGGCAAAAAGATGCTTTTATTTTCACCCTAAAATAAAGCAAATTCAACATTTCATACCTGCCTGAAGCTGTTGCTTGTAAATTTACCTCACAGTAAAATGAGAGCAGCTTGTTTTCATAGTGCTTTTTGCCTTGGAAAAGTTGATCCCTGCCTTTACCACATCAAAAATAATTTTTCTGTAACGGCAGGAAAGGTTTCAGGAAACGGGGCATGACAAGCACAGTACAGATTCATAAGGGTGCACAGTCCACATTTTGAAGAGATTATTGATTTGAGAGGACTTTTGTCTCTAAGCTGCAAGCTTGCAATTGCAAAGCAAGAGGCAAGCCGGGCAACACAACTCCACATTTTCTGTTCAAGCAGCAACAGTAGTCCAGGATCTACTTTAGTGGCACAACCTGTGAGGATAAGGCCAGCAGTACAGAGCAATGGCTTTCAGGTTTATGTTCACACAGAAGCTCGGAGCACATGATGATGCCAAGTACTTGTAAAATCATTTAGCTCTTTTCTAGCACTTCCTGATCTCCAATTTCAAGTTTGCAAGGCTGACATTTAATTTAATTAAGTTTAGCCACATACTCTCAGTGTAAAAATCATGTTTGAGGGAGGGACAACCAAACTGTATGCATGGCTCCTGCAAGCACTTAGATGTGCCTGCAAAACCACAGGCTAGTACTATCACTGTAAGCAAAGTAATCCATGGGCAATGCCTTCCCAACACCCTTAAGCAGGGAGTGGAACCAGCCGTAGCTAACTGCTAGAAACCCAGTTTAAAGAACACAAGTGGTACAACTCTGCTCACAAAACCCCTGACTTCTTGTATTTCCACAACTGGCAAGAGAAGTGGAAAACCCCTTTGAAAACTGAAGAGAGTACAGCTCTTCCCACCAGCTTTAATTCCTATGACTAACAAGACTTGGTCAGAGCTTCTGACCAAGGCCACGCTTCTTATAGCAGAAAATTTGGTTTTAAGGCAATCTGTGCTGGATCAAACCCATCAGCAAAGTGCTGAGCTATGGCAAACTCACTTCCACAAAAACGTATTCAAAAAGAAAAAAATTTGAAGAGGTATCTCATTTCTAGCATACTTTATGCTCGATTAGGTATTGTCTGTCCTCCCGCAGCTGGCACAAACCCAGCATAAATTCCACACTGTGTTCTGCTTAATTTGACACTTGATCCAAATCATACTTGTGCTGCTTGGTGACTTGGTATTCATGAACGAGAATCAGATTTAGGAAGATTCTTCCATCCTAAGGTCAATCAGGGTAATTACGATCACTTAACTTTTTATTCCTGCATTACAGAGATTTCTGCTAAAACAATGCAGGCTCAGAAATTTAAAAATGTTTTTTAGCCATAGTTCAGCCCTCTCCCAGTTCTCTCAGTTCTCTCCCAGTAATCTTCAGAGATTACTGAATTTCACAAGTTACAAAAACCATAGCATCAGAACCATGAGTTTCGTAAGCTACTTTTTCTCTACTCTTTAGTTCCTCTCTCCACCTAATGGGGATACCCATCCAAACATGAGTGAGGGACAATAACAGCTCTATGAAAATAATTACTGTAACCAAGTTCAGAGTGCTTATTCATTAGTATGCCACTGATAACTTGCAGCAGAGCTGTGTGGAGAAGGCTTATGCTGATTTTCCTCTAACAAGGTCTTCTGTCATTGCTACCCTCTCCTCTGGGAGTTGTGCACATGTGTTTAGACTGGCAGGTTACTCTTCCCCAGTCAGGGTCATTCCCAGAAATCCCTGCATCCCAAATGAAGGGTAACTTATTCCAGCTCACTGCCTGCTCTCCAGATCTATCTGCAGCCCAGCGCCGCACTGAGTGGTGTCTTCCCCTGCAAGAATTTCCTCCAGCAACAAATCCCAGACTTGCAGAACCACAAGACAATAGGAATTATCCTTTTGAGACCTGCATTAGGTCAGGAGTTTCATTTATACATACATATCTATTCCTATGCAAGAGTTCAAACAAATGGTTTAGTCAAAACAGTTCAATCAAATAAAAAGATTTAGAAATTAGGCATTTATTCTTTAGCTTAGCAGAGAACACCATCACTAGGTCCAAAGTCCTCACCTGGGCAACGTTAGCACTGACTTCTACTTTATAGGCTTGATCTCTCATTAATGCATCAAATTCATATATATGGCAATGAATATATGACTGAACTGTATTTTTATAGTCTTAGATCTCAACTTGTAAGGTGGACTTGGATATAAGTTATTAATTCAGTGATCTGCAAGAGCTAGCAATCAACCATAACCTTTTCACTATAGCAGCTAAATAATTTATGTAACAAAGAGTAGTACATCAAGTCTGATGGTTTTATGATTGTATCTTGACCATTCATCAAAACAGTTTCTCAAAGATGTAGACTTGGTCTATTTTTGTTTAGAGTTGATTTCAGATATGGTAAGTCAGAAATAAGTAACGTTTACAGCTTGTCTTCCTGGCAGATAAATAATTGAAATATTCATTTATTATATGCTGTCTCCATACCTGTAAAGGACAATTTTAAAAGCAGCTTACACCAAAGCCAAAAGAGCTGAACAAAACATAGATGCATAACACTGTGCTTACTAAACCAATGAGCCATAATGACCACCAATTAAACCAACTTACTTACGCATTTGTCTGCAAGACGGCCACAGAACTTATTTATTACTGTAAAACCTTGCCATTGGACATAAAATTTTTCAGATGAGATGTTCAATTAATAATTTGATATCCATTAAGTATAGCATGTGGTGAGGTTATTTATTTAAATAAGCAGAGGTATCACTGCTGTATTTCTACATAAAAACAAAACAAAACAAAACACACACAAAAAAAACCCAAAAAGCCCAAACAAAAAAAAAAACACAACACCACCCAACCTATTCTACTTATCTGTGTTCTTTCAAACAGTTTTGGTCAATTATGGCAATGTTCTCAACTATTGTATAACACTGCCACCAAACAGGCAGGTGTTCCAGTATAGAACAGGCTGAGTTTTCATGCACCATGTTCTAGTGGAGGTATCTGAGGATTACAGTAAGAACTTCATTCATGCCCCCACCACTTCAACACAGTTTGAGGAACAGGATTCCTTTTTGACAGGCAGTGCCACCATCAAACTTGAGAATGAAACAATAAAGTCAACTGCAAAGCACCCAGAGCAATCCAGCAAGCTCCCTTGATCCTATACTTGCTGAAGGAAGATGCGTCAGAACAGTAAGAGAGAGTTGAATTGCTGGACCTACAATTAATTTCTCAGCCTTCCTGTGGATCCCAGAACAGCAGCATTCACGGTCTCTACCCCACAACACTTGGCAGTGACAGAAGTTGGCAGGGAGTCTTGGGACTGCTCCATACCTTGGGACCAGACTACTTGCCAAAGGGAAGTGCTACAACCACCAGGAGGCTATTCAGACACACTGAAAAGTAAGTAAACCTATTTGAGGAAGAGTACATAGGTGCTGGTTTACCTAGAGCTTATTATTATTTCTCTTTAACTCCTATCTTCAGTTCACCGCTGAACATTCACTGCTCACATTGTGAATGCCATTATGTAGCAAGACACTGCACACAAGATAATTGCCCTCAGGTGGCTGGTATATTTCAGAAATAATGTACCTGAAACATACGCTGGACTGCAGTCCTGTAAGTCAGCAGCAGCCAAACTTCTACTGAAGGCTAATGCATTACACACAAACTCATTAAACCATTACGTAAAGCTGTCAGAGATTTCCAGCCATTACTTACCACTGAACAAAGGTATATCCAGCTACTTGCATTGAAACAGGAAATAATGCCTCTTCACACTGGCTGCACTGTCTGTATTTTTGAACACCCAAGATTTATTTATGTACAAATGCACATACAAAAACAAGAAGATGTAAATATGCCCCCCCCCCGCCCCCGCCAAGTACACATCAAGAGTGGAGAAATTCCTCACTTAGAAGGCCAGAGAGGCATCTGAGAGTTTCTAACCTGACGGCCTCCAGAAAACAAGGACACTGACTTTCACCCACATGCATTGTATCTGTAACTTTAAAGTGCTGCTGTACATACACACCTATATGTCACCAATACATTCCAGAAATTTGCTCACCTAATACAGCATTGCCTAAGTCCCTGAAAGACGTGTGTGTCTTATGACACCATACTAAAGATGCGTGTGCTGTGTGGCATGGCTTCATGGTGCTCCTTGCTGATAACCCATCACCAGCCACAAGGATGATGCAACGGAAAAAAGCAGCAATATGGGCACATCAGCACAGCTATGACATCTTGTGAAGGAGAACTGTAGTAATAAGGGCCTGGGGTTCTCCTCCAAGAACAGCTCATTTCTGGGTCCCCTCTTCTCCATACTATTTTCAGTTTTGCATCATATTATCATAGTGTTTAGGAACCACAGGCAACGAGAAGGACCCTACTGTTCCAAGCACTGTATAGTCCCAGAACTAAAACTGACCCAAGTAATTTGTCCACACTAATCCGCTCATCATTTTCAGAACAAATAGAAAAATCCTCCTCTACAGACCTGGCAGCCACAGCACTCTTGCCATGAGCTGCCTGTGCTTCAGCCTCAACTTCTTCCCTTGTCCCCTCTGTTCATTCTGACCAAGTAGTCCTGCACTCTGAGACGGAATCTCTTTGGCAGTTTTGGACACAGGAGCCAGACTGAAAGAGAGCCACCCTTGAGAAAACTGTTCTCCAGTTCATGAATTTCAGCCTATCTCTGCTCTCTTAATAACGGTAGGTTCCCCATGCACAAATAAAACCTCTTCTGCCAGTATTCCTGACTGACTTCAGTTGATGCAGAATTCCCCTAATGCCAAAAGATAGTATCTCCCCAGCTTTCCCAGGAACCACGTTTGCCTTCAAAAATACAAACCTTATTAAGGATTTCAAATCCTGGAGAAAGAATGAGTTCTCAGGATACTTAATGAGGGAGTCAAACAGAATAGTAGCCCCAAGGAGTACAGGCCTCAGCAAATGGACTAAAACCAGGCCTTCAAAGCCACAACACAGCAGAAATTCCCAGAAGGCTCTTCTGCTGGTAAAAGGATGCTGCACACTTATAATTAATGTAAAACTTAATTAGAATCTCTGGAAAAAAAAGAAAGCCATTTGGAGGCAATTATAAAAAGGAGGCAGTTATAACAATTATTTATCATCTCTATTTCTGGAAGAGAAATCAGGGGCCTCATTCTTGGAGGCATTCAACAAATGTAACGAGCAGTCAGGTTCTGCTTGCCAGCACAGAAACACTCTGAAGGGTTTGCACTCGCTCTTATCACCTCCACCCAGTCAGCATTACTGATGTATAAGCAGCTGAGTCATTCCACAGCACAGCTGCTATTTCAGGATCTCTACCTATTGCCTCGCTCTGTGCCTTAGTGCGACTCTTCCACACCACCATCACCATGTAAACAGGAGACCATTTACAGCATGCGTCATCTGTATTGCCTCATGGCCACAGGACAATGCCATGAGCCTGGCGACAGACGTCCTGATGCTGTGCAAACTTCAGTTGGTACGTCATGGAGCACTGGAGGTTATCAGTGCGCCAAAACTCTGCTTCGTGTGCATTGAAAAAATATCCTATAGACAATGCTCTTGGGAGCCATCTACTGGCAATTAGGAAGTAACCATTTGCATGTCTGCAGAGAAATCTAAGAGCCACTTACAACTCCACCATCTCAGGGCACCTCCTAAACTCCTGCATTCAATATTGGAATCTTTTGAGGGATCATCTGTAAACTAGTTATGTAACCACAGCTAAGCATTATAGCCCTATTTAATAGTGATTCCTAGCACTTCACATGCTTAGCATGCTACCTAAACATTATCTTCTTTCCTAACATGTTTGAACTCTAAAAGATGGAAAGCACTGTAGAAGTCATGTATTATTTCCACATTAAATGCAAAGCCCTAGTAAGCACATGTGGGAAAAGTGGGAGAAAAATCCAGGCCGTGCAGCAAATTGATGTGCCATGATTTGAAGACTCAAATCCATGACTGGAAATACTAGGTAAAAAAGCCAAATTAATTCCCAGGAGCTAGGTGGGAAGAAGGTAGCTGGAGGTCGCACTGGAGCATTGCCATTGGGACAAGACCGTGTGAGATGCATGTGGGCAACCACTCAGAGGAGAACCGGTCTTCCCCTACTGCAGCATGGCTGTGTGAACACAGCCCCTTGGGCTACTGCAGACACATTGCAGGTGGCAAAATGGGAGAGAGCAGCTGCTGATTACGCTGCATCTCATGCTTGGATGGTTTAAATTGCTTCCCTACTAAGTGCAGGTCCAAAGGCAAGGAAAGGCTTCCAGCAGTATTGTTGAAAGAGTTGAGGGGTAATTAGAGGAAAAAAATACGGGTTCAGAAATAGGGGTTACTTTTCCAGGAAAGAAGGATTTTCTGGCACAAGGACACACTCACAACACACATCAGTTCCCCAGCCTGAGGGCACGAACCTATTGCATCCACATTATACAGAGGACAGACTGCCGGCGTGCATCACTCACACCCACAGTGCAGGGAATAGCACGGCCAGTACATGCAGGTCTCC
Organism: Fulmarus glacialis; assembly: GCF_000690835.1. NCBI lineage: Eukaryota > Metazoa > Chordata > Aves > Procellariiformes > Procellariidae > Fulmarus > Fulmarus glacialis. The sequence continues at coordinate 20,321 of NW_009220388.1, read as the reverse complement.
ACCTTCAATACCCAGGATTTCCTGTGGAAAGAGCAGAACACGTGCTCCAAATGGGAGCCCTGGCACCTACCGACTCATGCACAGTGTGGATAACCAGTGGATTAAGAAAAATCCTGGAGCAGTCTCCCAGGACATGAAGTACAGCCAGACACAAACTAATTCAGAAATAACATGGGAGACAATGCCTACCAGAAGGTCTCAAAACCAGTGTCTGGGGACTCAAAACAAAGTATCAGGAAACCAGAACAGAGGAAATGATTCATGTTTATACTACTACATTTTGCATGGCAGAAGGTTTCCAGGGCATTCCAAGAGCCTAGCAGACACAGTAAAGGTGGGTACCACAGTAGAAAAAAACTCCACATTTATCATAGTTCTAGAGGATATTGTGCTGCAAATGCATAAACCAAAGAATGGAGATAAGAGCCATGAAGTAACGTCATTGCACCTCACATGCAGTATTTTATTAGCCAGAAAGACATGAAGTTTGTTTACATATACACAGGTTAAAAGGTCTCACTTTTCACACCATCTGTTAGTTACAAAGCAGAAGATGGCAGCTTAAATGTCTATGTCCTATTGTGTGTTTCATACTTGGTTTTAGATTTAAAGCTATATTATTTTAAAATTAAAAGTAGACCCCAAAAAGGTCCTATTCATATATCATCTCTACATCAAAGCTCAGGTTTCAGTCAGCCATCATTAAAGCACCAACTCTGTATTAAGACCTAAAATGCTGCCAATTTTCTGTGTCCTTGGTCAAGGTCCAGTTAGTTTCTCGGTGTGAAGTGTTACTGTTTCTCAGCCCAGTAGTAGTAATGCTCCACATGTTTTTTTCCCTCCTCTCTCTTCATGTCCTGTTCCATGCCAACATGTCTTAGTGAGGCTGTCTGGCATACTTCTCCATTCTTGTTAATGGTTTAAAGAAACCATTTTTCATCAAATGAAAGCACTTTGAACAGAATCTATTATGAAGGAGAGAAAAATATTTTTTTTTCTACTTCTGAGTGGCAGTTTTGTTGGGCACTAAATTCATAATTTGAGGTGTCTAAAATTGCTAAATTTAGAAAGTCAAGTAATAGCAGTCCTACATGGGCCAAAGGATGATCTAAGGATGAGGGAAGCAATATATCTTTTTAACAATTGAAAGAGTTGGGAACGTTCCCACAGTGAGAACATGCTTAGCAAATTTCTCTGTGAGCGGGACACTTGGATGCATGGAATATTTCAGCTACAGCAGTAATCCCACAGTGTTCTGTGCTGAAAGCAGAGGTCAGCCTTAAGGGAATTATATTAGACATACAGTCAGACAAGGCAGGCACCTCAGGGAATAGCTCCTTGCACAAATATAAACACACCAGCTGCATGCAAGTTATTGCTTCTAAGATGCCACAGCTACCTCCTCTTCTCTCTACCTGTCTTTTATAAAACCAGAATTTGATGCCACGCTATTTTAAAACATCAACAACTTTGCTTCCTGCACAAACATCACGCCACATTCAAGTAAACATGGAGCAGATGGGACAACCATTCTCAAACCAAACCACTGTGGGCTCAGCCAGGCTGTTAAGGTACAGGTCTGCGTTCAGGACAATGCTGCCTAACCCTGTCGCATCAGGAACTGCCAGGAGGAGGGAACTCCTGGCAGTTATTCTCAAAGGATGTGGAAATCTCCCTCCTTGTTCTCTGGTTAGTTATGCTGGCCCATGGGTCCATCTCTGCTGTGTTCTCCTTGCTTGTGTGGCTTGGGGAAGGCAAAGAACCACCCCAACTGTGGTTTATTGCTATGTTAGAAGTCAAGGAAAGGAGAAAGCCACATACTCATCAAGCAGTCAGGCACATGCTGACCCGTATGTAAGTAGCAGAGAAACAAGAGGTAGTTTAGAAAGTATTTTCTGGTGTAACTTAGTTTAAATCAGTTTGCTATTGCAGCTGAGGACCAGAAAGAAGAGTCATTACTTATAATTAGAGATGACCCCAAGACACAGACATCCAGATGCAAACTTCTCTGAAGCTCTCTCTGGATCCAAGACTAGGTCCTCAGCCAGTGACTGCACTGTAGTCAGTGGAGCAATGAAACTTCTGAGTACAGCACAACAGGTTTCAGAAGATGAAGAAGGGCTGACTGCAGGCCAGATAGAGTTTGCGGCATGCCCCTTCAGGAGCTGTTATTAACCCCTGCCTTTTACCAGGTGCATTACTGTTAACTGAAAGAGAATTAAAACACCATCACGCTGGCAGGGTGTGTGTCTGTCTCTCAGAGCAGCCACGTGATATTACTCACCCCTTTTTCTCACTTCCCCTACAATTACATTCCTCTTTGTACATCTGTTTATTACCCTAGGTTGCAGGGCCATGTTCGAACTTTGACTCTGATCGTTCCTCTGGCTCCATGCATGTAAAAACTGGACATCTACACTGAATCCTGCCAATTTCCAAAGTAATTCTGGGAGGGAGGGCCATACAAGGTGTGTTAGGTGCCTAACCTGAGTGATTAAATATGCTTTAGGCTCACTTGAGAGAGAGGGTAGTTTCTCCAGCAGGTGATTTGAAGCCGGAGCCTGACTCACTGCCTCTCACCACAACCCATAGAGAGAGACCACCCTCCAAGTGTGATCACCCATCTTGAATGACTCAAGTTCAGTACTGAGTCCCTCCCCTACCCGGGCAGGCAGCGAGTGATTCATCTGCAGAGCTCTGAACAGATCAGCTCAGGACTCGAGATGGAAACTTCTGTGTGCGGGGCCCAGCTGTTTTGGTACAATGACCACTGCTTTTAAAAACCCACAAATGCAATCCCACTGCAGCTTTTTGGAGAGCCCAGCAAAAGCTTTAAGTCTCCACCCTGCGCAAGGCCAACTGAGTTCCCGAGAGAGAGAGAGAGAAACACTGTGGCCAAGTCCAGACTGAAGCACGTTCTGGGGTTTTTTCCATTCTCATCTGAGTGGCAACATATTTAAAAAAGCAGCTTGAACCAGTCATTATTCTGGGATCCAGGGAGCACCACACACACGTACCTCACTTTAGTTCCCCTCCCAATGCAAGCTCTTGTATTAAGAAATCTAACCACAATTACTCTTTTATAAATAGTGCAGTGTCAAGATCCTGCTGAGTCCCAAGTCTGAAATTTTAAAAAAAGAACATTTACAAATAGTCTTGCTCATCTTCAGCGCAACCACAGAGCAGGAGTAAGAAGAATTGATTTATAGCAACCAGGAGTTGATACAGCTAGAATAATTCCAGACTGATGAAGGACCTCAGCTGCAAATTACTACTGTTTTGTCCACTCCGTCTTAAAAACTGCTGGCTTCCAGAAATGTAGCTCTTGTAGAGACAGCTTTTGGGGGGCAGGGTGTCTTGTTATATATATTCTCAGAATGATTTAATATACATACAGAAACTCAGCTTGGATTTCAAACCAAAAACCCAACTTGCCTTTTTTTCCTGGTGGCACTGGACGGTGAATACTAGGAATTTAACAACACTTCATTGACTGTATGCTTCCCCTTTTTTTTTTTTTTTTAAGTTCTAATACATTTGCTGTACATATTATTGCAAAAACAAAGAATAATAATACAATAGCAGAACTTGGAGCCTGGACACTTGCAGCCTTGGCTGTGTACAGAAATGCTTGCCTTATCTTGGATGAGCTAGCCTATTGCCCTCCAGCAATAATAATGCCCTAAGTATCTGTTTCAGAAGGTGTTGTGAATTAAGGTCTCCAAGCACTTTGAGATCCTGAGAAGAATGGCAATGCACCAAGTGTGAAGTATTTAATAACTAGGAGCCAGAAACAGAAGGGTAAACTAATTACAAGAGTTGCACAGACATTTGTAAGAGAGGACAAGCAGGAAAAACAAAAAGAGAGCTTGAGCTTAGTAAGCTAAGTACTGCTTGGTGATCTGTACCTCTGAACATCTAAGCCAGCAGTTTCTGTTCCAGGCTGAGCACCAGTTCGCCTGCAAACTGCAATGAGGTACAGCTGTTCACTGGGCCAGGAAATCCAAAGGATGATTCTCGCCAGGGATCTTGGGGTTTTATTAGGCACTCAGTGGTGACAGCATCTCTGGACGCTGCAAACATATGGAAACCTGCAGACACGTAACTGCACTGAACAAAAGAAAGACGGTTTCACTTCTGAACTCCCTGAGCCTCCAGACAAAAGGCTGTGCAAATGTTCCAGCAAGATATCCTGGACCAAACGCATTCAATTCATTGGAACAGACAGTAACATTTTAAGTTACTTTCACAGAATGTACCTAATTATGTCATCACAAACTATAAAGGCTGTAAGAACACATGCTAAAGCCAATATCTTGACATCATGCACACATGCTTAATGTCTTACTAAATCTTACAAGTGCGAGAATAACATCTTTGTTTAACAACAAAGAAGCAATGCTGGGTTTACTTGTCTTAATCACCTTATGTATAAGATTACTTTTCTAGAAATCCTTACTCATATGAATGAGCGCATTTACAGCAATGTCACTAAAGCAGTGCTATCTTCCACTTGCTGTTTATTTTTCCTTTTTCTAGAAGAAGGTTGTCAATGTACTTCACAGACACTAGATCAGGTATAGTCTCTGTTTTTCTAATTATTCATGTAAAAATAGGACTATGATTAACTGAAATAGTGTAATATCTCCAAAATAACTGCACTAGTAACAACTAGCAAATATTTTCAGCTGTTTCTGTAAGGAGTTAAGCAAGCAAACCCATTGGCAGGAACAATCAGTATGTTAGGAAATGTTTGTGAAAATAAAATTTGGGACTTGAAATTGTAAGTATTTGCACCCAAATCCTGATTCCAAGCACTAATTTAATCCAATCAAAGTAATGAACACAGCTCAAATTTTGTATCCTGTGTGGTCATAACAAGCTGCTTGAGAACAATCTACAGATCAAGACGATTTCAAATGATGAATATATTCATGAAAACCCTAGACTGTTCAGAGATCATTTAAACACAGGGAAATGAGGTTAAAAGCATCGAATATACTATTTTTAAAAGCTACTTTTGAAAGTAATAGTGACATTAAAATATTAATAAAAATTGCTAAAGTACTTGAAAAATATGAGCACTAGAAACATAGTGAATATAAACAATGTTCCAATACGCACATTTACCTCCTACCCCAACACCTCCATGTCTTAACAGATCTCCAACTCTGAGTTGGAAGCATTCACCCATTTCCATGGTTTTTATATATGTGGCTTGTAGACAAACTCCACATATTCAGGCTTGGGTTAAATGCTAATATCTGGTGGGTACATGCTTCAAACAGCAGAGAAAACTTAATTTCAGGGCAAATAATTTAGGGCAGGCCCTTAGTATTTAAACCCACCATCCCTGCAAAGCTCCCCATATTTATCAGCATCGTGATTAATGGATGAGTGGTTTTCACTTGCCAGTGTAAAAGATAGGGTCTAAACTCAATGGACAGATGAAGAGATTATACATCACATTTTATACAGCCTCCTCCATCATATCAGATAAGTTGCTGACCTCTGAGAATCTGCTACAAGCAGGATGAGTGTAACACCTGAAAGCTCTCACTTTATTTTATAAATAGAAGAGACCAGAGGTAAATCCCCCATGTAGGTATGTCCTCAAGAACTAAGAAGTCATGAATAAGGCAGTGAGGTGAAGAAATGCACTATAGCTGGAGAGCAGTGTTTCAGGGCCACATTCGAAAATTATCAGAAGTGGAGAATAATAGTCAAGAGAAATATTTATGGCAAATATGAGCTAGATCCAAGAACACGAGATATTCCTTAGTGTATACGGCCCCAAAAGAAAGCACAGATCTTCAGCCTCAAACTTTTCTCTAGGTCCACGAAACTATCATGTAAGACGTGCTAGAAAGGGGCATGCCTCCACTGCAGACTTCTGTAAGGCAGATAAAGCAAAAAGGTCTTGGCAGACCAGTGAGGCACAGACATGTACAATGAGACATACCCCAAGGGCAGCAGCAAAAACAAGATTGTTTCTTCTTGAATCCCCCAGGTATCCAGCCTCCAGGCACTCACCGCTATAACCTTTAGGCACACCAACAAATGGAAGATGACAGCTATACTCTTCCCTTTCATTCCCTTACTTTAATATTGGGAGCACAAGGCAAGAGAGTTGGGCCAAAGCAGCAGCCACTGTGGCTGAAAACTGCAATTCTGTTGCATCTCATGATGGCAAGGTTGCTGTCTCTATGGCTATGAGCTTCAGCTCTGCTTCCTGGCATGCTACATTTGCCCCCACTTTCCACTGCCTGTTACGCATCAAACCCACCTGACAGGCAGGTTTTTATCCTTTTTCTCTGTACCTACTTGACATGGAATACTACCTTCAGCCCATCAATGAACACTGTCTTGGCCAAGAAGCTCAGAAAAGAAGTCCCTACAGCAATTATGTTGTCAGCTTTCTTAACCACTTCAAGCAATCAGTTCCGAGGATTTTCTGACTACACACATCCTTCCTTCCTATTCCTTTTTCATCCTCTAGATTAGAGATCATGGTAACACAGAGATACTGGAAAGCACATTATGCCTACAGCAGGTTCTCAAGGAAGTTTCACAGCAGCAAGTTCCTGGCTTCCCTGGTCATGCTCAGATGGATCTGCATACCAATGTAAGAAGAATCAATTATGAATTGCTATTTGTCATCATAAACTTCACAGAACAGTTTACAAAAAGGTTTTTGGAAGCCTTTAATTTTGAATTTGAAGCCTTGAACAACAAAAAAAAATCTATTCTGAACTGGCATAACATACCAGAAGATTTAATATATCACAAGCTAAAGAAGTACACAGGCGTTGTTTTAAGTTGCATACAATTAAATGCTTGTCTGATTATAATTACTACTTCTAATCCTTCAAAAGCTTAATTCAGTTTTGATATGTCTGTCTTAGTCCCCACCTAATTTAACCAAGACTTGAATTGGAATACACCATAACAACCAAAAGTCTAGCTCTCAGAGTTCCAGTTCTATCACTGGTAGTATCCTGCACAAATGTGTGAAGGAGCCTCATTCTGCTTCACTTAGCAATAATGGTCAAAGATGTCATAGCTGTGCATATATTTTCAAAAGTACAACAGAGAACAGAGAACACTTGATACCAGTTCATGCACCTTGAAATACCATACACACCAGTACACTGTACTATCTGAACCACAGGATGTGTTACCCAGAGACCTCTGATATTGTACACAAGGCTCATAAAAATTGGCTAGCAATTTTAGCATCATAAGCTACAAGAGAACATATCTGCTTAAGTATTCGACTGAGCAGGAAAGTTTATTACTTATTATATAATCTAATGAATGGTAGTAAAAGCATAAAACTGCCAATGGACTTAGTGTCATGTTCTATAATAAAAGAGCTGTTGGCCTTTTGGCTTAGGGTATGTCCACACTGCACAGCAAAGACCAGGACAGAGACCCTTGCACGTAGATGAGTTCTGAAACTGGAAGCGTGACAGCCAGGCCATGCTGAACCACACCCGCACTAGACAGGGCAGTTCACGCAGGAGAAAGGTCTAAGGAGCTGCCGCCCTGACTCTCACCTGCCTGTATCATCTCACTGGAGGGGTTCTCTTGGATATCTGTAAACACAGACATGCCACATCAGTGTGACCTGCATCCAGCAAATCAGGCGCTCCTACAGACACTTCTGGACAAGAGGAAAAAAGAGGTTTTCAGAAAGCTACAGCCTGTGAAATCTGAAATGAACATCAAACTGGGAATGGCTCTGGACATTACCAACAGAGACAAAAGATGACTCTGATGCAGTAGAGTCCAACTGTTCAATTCAGAAACTATTTGTACCCTTTTATTGGCTAACATCACTCCACCAACTACATGAACAATTAGAAAATGTGCACAAAATGTGCTCTAGCTAGAATCCTCCTAGCCATGTTTGCATATGAAATAAAACAAAGTCAACATTTGATTTCCTACTTCAGAAGTAGTTCAACTGGACAGAAGAAACTGCCTACTTTGGAGTTATCTTTCAGCTGCTGATCCCAGCATCATTCTACAAGTGGGATACTACCTTTGCTTCCAGCAATGCAGTTAACTGGGTGGCCTGGGCCCATTAATGAATTTGCACAAAAGAAAAATGTTTCCATTATTTGCCATTTTTACTAAAATGAGCATCTCTTAGAACAAAGGCTGAAATCAAGGCAAAATAGCTTTTCATGTGAGTAACAGAACAAAGTCATTAGCTATCCCAGAGAGTGCATTTGTGTGCTGTCCCACAGGGTTTAAAATTCTTGACCTGTAAAAGGAAGGAAGTATGCATTCCCTTCTCATGCAGAGCGAGCAGATAAAGATGACAGGAATAAGTAGGTATGCTTACAAAGAGCCACATTAAAGGAAATATGCTTAGATCTCAGTGGATGTCCCTTTTGGCACTGAAGATATACTTTAATATATAGTAGCATGCACTGTAGCAAAATAAAAAAATAAAAGTCTTGCTAAAGTTCCTCAAGCCTTTGCTGTGAGCAGGGATAGCTAAAGGAATTACAATAAAGAGAAAATTTTGCTTTGGAGCGTTTTATCTGAGTGTCGCTTAACTATGCGACTGTCATGGACACCTAACCACAGATCTCAGTGGACAAAAGGCAAAGAAAGGAGCGTGACATTTGCAGTTGTGGTGTAGCAGAACAAGCAGCAGCGTAAGTCATCTCCCTGCTCTTGCAGGCAGGCAGAACTGTTGCATATACATTACACATTGCAATATCCTTGCTTTCTCATTCACAAGAACAGAAGAGGAAGAAAAAATACACCTGGACCCAGTCTTCTGTCTTATACAGAAAAAGCTTTGACTGAAGTCAGAGTTTTAGCAGGAATCACAGCATTTCACTTGCTTAGCACTTTCCCCAGCACTTTCTAACCTCAAAGCATCCTTCATTAAATGAAGGATGAAGAAATGCAGCAACTTATACCAGGCATAATAAAGTTGCAACTTGCACTGATAGTACCTCTGTAATTCATGCTATTTAAATCACTGGTTATGTAGGATCTGGCAAGTCAGTAAGCCTTGCTCAGACTATAGGTTCTTATTAATTCTGCCTTTTAGGAGTCTTTTTCCACCTTGTTTGAGGACATTTGGCCCACATTCACAGTTCAGGAGCTAGTAGAACCATCTCTCAAAGAACCAGATGCTTACTTTAACTGATTAAAAGCACAAAACCTGTTTGGCAATCCTATAAAGTACATGTTTTTTGTGATACTTTAGTACTTCCACAATTAATCCTAACTCAAAAGATGATCATCAGAAACAAACAAAACATGAAGAAATAGAACTGGGAGCCCATCTGCATATATGAAATCCTGAAGAACATTGCTTGATTCTTTTAAGGGCAGCAGGCCGTAACAGGCACAGCCCTACTACCAACTCCACTTCTAGCCTACTCAGGGGTCTGCAGCAGTTCCTTTCCCTGGGTGTGCTCAGTTTCCCACCCGTAAACTGGGAAAGCGATGAAAGAAAGTTCTCAGTTGCACCAAAGAGATGAGAACTGGGCACCACTGACTACAGCCCATTTGCTGTCAAAATCTGTGCATTCTCCTGTAAGCTCTTTATGTCACAACTACCGACCTTTATTTTATGTGCTGCAACGCTATCACAAGCAAAGCAACAGTTCCATATGACACACTGTTACTAACAGGGCTGGACAGAAAAGTGTGTGAGGTAGCAACACTAGATGTTATTCAGGCATGGAGAATGAGTGTCTTCTCAGTGTTTCCCTCAAGAATAAGCCTCTGCAGTGCTCATGCACCTGGCTTTGCCAGGGAGGTGTGGTACTACGGGTGTTTCTCATGCCTGAAAGCTGAGTCATAACTTCAGCCCACAGAAGCAAACCTAATGAAAGGTGAGATTTTCTTTTCCTCACCACCCTTTGACATGTTTCTGTGAAGATGCCCGGTTACTGGAACAACAAGTACAGCCAGTGAGCATCCACTGTTGCTGTCCAACTAACAAGAGGCGCTCATGCCAATGTACACTTTACTCACATGCGTGTCTCTTAGTAATGCTGGATAATGCTTTTGCAAATAATAAATGTACCAAAATCACTTCTTAGTCTTCATGGTGAGTAAGAGAAGAGGAAGCCATTGGAGACAGATAAACACTGACACACAGAATCTTACCTATGACTTGTCTCTTCTAACATCTTGCCTCTGGCCTGAGCCATGTACCAAGTGTCTTTGAAAAAGAAACAAGAAAACCTGTTATAGGTATTTTTGGGATATGTCACCCCGTAAGAAGGGCTTTTTGTCCCTAAAAGTTAAACCCTAAAGCCTGAGGTTTTTATATCCACCTAAAATGTTTGTTAGCATTAACAACTGTAATTCTGGATATTCTGGTTATTTATACAAAACTCTTCAATCCCTTGTTTAATCCTTCTAAATCCTCTGGCCTCAGCAATGCCTTATGGCAACTGTTTTCACAGTCAAATCACATCCATAGTCAGGGACTTCAGAGCTTGCAGGCTTGCTGCCATGGAGCTGGGAACACAGCAGCTCTGCAGGCCTGAGGAGGCTCAGCACTAGCTAGGACTCTTTGCCTACAAGGCACAATGAAGTACCAGAAGCAATGCGGTCTCACCAGCCCTGCCGGGAAGCAAGGTGCAAAGACCAAGGCAGAGATTGGCTTCTAGCCCCCAAATTAACTCAGTCAGAGCTAGTTTTGCTGCCTGCCCTGCACATCAGTATATTTCTGTCCCCATTCTTGGTGCTATAGGAGAACCCAAAGCTCTATGACATCTTGCAATGGGCACAGATGATTCAGGATTTCTGGGTTCCCAAATCCTCTTTAGTTCGCAAGGCTGGCAAACAGCCTGTACTTGAGAAAGAGTTTCTGAACCAGGAGACTTAAAGCTTGGGCTCTAAGGCTTTATTTCAAAGTGAAATCAGAACAGACGAAGAGCAAAGTACTTAATTTTCAAGTTACCATGGAAAAAAAAATCTTTTTTTTTTCTTTCTTTTTTTTCCCCTCTCTCTTTTAAATGGAGCAAGGGTTTTAATTTCTTTTCACAATCAAAAGTTTTGCACCTGTGCCAAATGTACATTTGGAATTCATGCAGTCATTCCTGTAGTTAGTGCAGGACCACTGAAAGGTGCACACAGCTTGCCCTAAGAAATGCAACTACAGCCAGGTTTTTGTACATGGATTTTGGGAGGCTTTCTATCAAAATACAGGTCAAAATGGGAAGCTAGGGACAACAGATGCTATGTGATGTAACACACACAAAGGAAAAGGTTTATTCTCATTGCGAATTGTTATCACTACTGTCTCAGAGACAATTAAAAGCAGCAAGTTGACTTTGATGTGCTAGTTAAAAGCTTGCTGCAGAGAGTCTGATGCACTGCATAGAGACATCTTTGCTGAAAAATGTCAGAATTGCTTTGCATTTGAATCACCCCTCTCTCCAGATGTGACACTACAGAACTCTATAACCACAATGCCAGTCCCATTTATAAAAAGATTCACTACCTGGACAGCTTGTGAAGGGGTCTATATTCTGTCAGCCTGCTGCCTGCACTAACGTTATAAAAAAAAAAACAAACCCAAGCATAGATCAACGTTACTAATGATAGATTAGGAACCGTCAGGCCATTGCACACTTCCATAGACTCACTCTGAATCTGCAGAGGCTGACGATTAAAAATAGGCCATGAACAAGTTTGTGCTGTAGAGGATTCTCTCAA
>NW_009220388.1:0-8584 GCF_000690835.1 Fulmarus glacialis | reverse complement strand
AAAAAAAAAAAAAAAAAAAAAAAAAAATCACACCTGCCTTCATCAAGGAGGTTGAGAAATTCTGTATAAGTTGAAGAGAGAAACAAAAGTAATACTTTTGGCAAATAATTTGTGACATGACATATTTAGAAAGTCATCAGTGTAATATCTGAGCTGAATTTGCCAGACTGAATTAAGACACCATAGACTACATGAGCATAAGTATTTCTGCTGGCTTTGGTGCTCTGCAAGGTCTCAGAGGAAGCTGAAATTTGACAAATCTGGATGAAAAGAAAGAATAAAGTTAAAAAAAAAGAAATAAAAATCACTCAAGATTATTTTTGAAAGTTTTGTGACATGTAGGCCAATTTCAAGATATCATAATAGAACAGGGAGAGAAAACTCATGAGCTTTGAATACTTGGATTTGACAGTGCTGAACAATTCCACTGGCTTTCACTTCATTATGGGATCCAGATGAAAATTGACTTCCTTGTTTTAAAAACCCTTCACAGGCTTACTCTTGCCAACCTGTGAACTATGGCCCCTGTATTCAACAAGTACTGGCTTTCTTTCCATCCCTTCAAACATTCTCGCCTCTAACAGCGCAAAAACTCTTTAGCTCCTTCAACTCCCTACACCTGTTTTATGATTCACGAATCTACCCACACAAACAGAACTCAACAACAGCAACAAAAAGCAAACTCCTCCTCCCACAAAATCTCTTTTCTCCACCTTATTTTCCCCCTCAATTTCTCCCCCTTTCTACTATTGTTTGCTATTTGCCTTGGTACCTCTGATGCCCTGACTGCAAAAGGCTACTCAGAAAGGGAAGCATGAAGTGCTCCTCTTCCACTCCACTTTCCATTTCCTACTCAATCTAGTTACCTCTACACCTACACTAGACTATCATACACTATCCTATTCATCCCTGGATTGATGGCGGATACTATACGAGGGATGCTTTACAAAATAAAAGGTATCGTCCAGCTGTAGTAATAGGATTTAAAAAAAAAAAGACAGACATGATGCTAAGACTAGAGACTGCTAAGGTGGGGAAAGTATAATTATAAAATAGATAGATTTCAGTGCTTCCAGAAAACAGCATTATAACATCTTCTCCCATTGACAAAACATCACCTACAGCAACATTTTGTATGGCAGCAGTAAACCCTTGGTGGCTCTGCTTTGGTAACAGTACTAGACTCTAAATCCTCCCTGAGCAGACTTATGTTTAGCAGTTTAACAAAGCCCTGGAAGAGCACAACAAGGACTAGATCCATATTTATACATACCTAATGTGAAAATAACTTATAAACTTTAGTGACTTTGGAAGATGGGGCCAGATATCTCAAGTGTTTCTCAATTCAAAACATTTCATTGCAGAAGTTCTTTTATGACAGCACTACGGGATTTAAACATATATATATTTGAGTTGACAGATTTTGGCTTAAAGGAAGACCTGCACCAGCATCACCTCTGTAGCCACCTGGAGGATGGAAAAAAACCCATACAGGTGAAAAGCTGTAATCTTTTCTTGGGTTGCTGTGGGAAGCCAATACAAAGTAACTCCATGTACATACTCTGGGTGCATGTTCATCACATATGGGATACTTGCAGCAGGTGGAAAGGAAGAGCATCTCTCTGCAAAAGAAGCAGGGTATGGTAGGCAATGGAAAGAATCGTACCCAGATGTACTAAGATCCAGATCCTAGAGGAATTCAGCAGAAAACCTGCATTTCATGGAATTATTCTTCTGGTAATGAGGAGAAAGAGGAGTGACAAAACACAGGCTTTAGTAAAGGACACTATCTTCTTTCTCTTGCTCCATGAGGTTTTGCTCATTTGCTCTGCCTGCTTGTAAATCCATCAGCCAAAAATCAGACCTTTCAACAGCCCATTCTCCCCTCTGCCTTCACCTTTTTGTAGTGTGCTCTTCTGACCTTTTGCTGTGACATCTTTTCTAGTTTGTGCCATGACTCAAGGATTTTGTCCTTCAGACCACACTCCTCAGAATAATATCCTCAGCAACAAGGAGTCTGAGATGAAACCTTTGACTTGATCACCTGTGCTCTTATATGACTTTCATACACAGACCAGTTCAGTGTAAAGTAGAAATACTCAATAAATACAACTATTTGGGTTATTTTGTTGCCTGCAAACACATATTCAGCAAGTACCAATTATCACGAACCTGAACAAGACCCTCCATGTCCAACTCCTCAAGCAGAAAGCAAAGACAAGTCTGTGGCTCAGTACAGCTCTGCCCTCAGTTTGGTGTATCCAAAATTTCTTTTCTTCATCCCAAAGTTGTGACGCTATACATGACGCTGTGCATATACAGTTGCTAAAGAGAAAGAAGAAACTAGACATTAGAAAACACGAGCTCTGCCAACAAACAAGGAAGACTAGCACTTATTTAAGGCACTAAAGTAGCAGTCAGTCCCAGAGCAAGAAAGGACAGATGGCATTTTGTCCTACGGCAAAAGTGGTGCTAAGAGGGAAACTTATATAGCACCTGGTAAATGAGGCACTGGACACAGGAATGCATTCAGGTCCATATTTAACAAAGGAATTCCACACGAGGCACTTGCTACTACCCATAGTCAAGTCACAACAAACTTCAGAAAGCCTCAAGGCAGCATCTCAGTACTGTCCCAACCTAGGATACAATAATTAATTGAGGATGCTTAGAGGACATTGGGTCCTGCACCATTTCAGGTATGATGTTGTGATACATGATCATGCCATTTTGGGAGTCTAGGAACAGCAAAGAGATTGTTCTTTACACAGTGAAGCTTCATGAACAAGCACAATATGAGAATGGGGAAGCAGCCCTCTTTCCATTCTCCATCTTCCCCTCCCTGCTTTATTTTACTCCCTCTCCATCATCTGCTTAGAGATCATCCCACAGACCAAACCCAACTGGCACTCTAGTATAATCATGCCCATGCTTCCAGAGAGGTTATGGCAACATAGCTTTTGTCCACTCTCTGTTCCTGTAAGTCAGTGTGCATGGGTGTGTATGTGTTGGGTAAAGGAAGGACAAAGGAAAGCGATGACTTCCAACCACCACCCCACCCATCCCCCTCCCTTCAAAACCTGATACAAAATCCAGACTAGGGTTTCAGTTATTGAGAGCAGATGGGTTTCTTCCTCCTATTTGTCATGCCCATGAATCCAAAAGAACTCTGCTTTTGCAGTGGGATGCCTGGCTTGCTCAATTGTTTCTGTGCTGAGCAGGAACTTAAGATATTCCAGTGCCTGCTGGGAAGCTGATCCTACTTTCCCAGCCTGCAGAGATGTTCAGAGTCTCTAATTTTGCACCTTTAAATTGAACTGGGTGCAAAGATCAGCCCACAAGTAACTTGCAAACTTCCTCAAACACTGGAGACCAGGTATCAAGGGGGAAAAAGAAAAAAAAAAAAATCTCCCATTTATCCTTTGCATCTCTCCAAGAAAAAGCAAATCATCATTAACTACCAAACGCCATGCAAGCATTTGGCCAAAAAAAAAAAAAGTAGTTAGAAAACAAAACCAAAAATAGGTCAAGATCGCTTCATTATGTGTTGGTCCATCTTATCTAAGCCCCATGAAACAAACCCTTTGCTATTTTTTTTCCACTACTGGAATTATTTATTTTATTTGCCATTCTTAAAAAAATAAAAGCTAATACCAATACAAACAACCCAGATACTCTCCCTTAAACCACCAACAAATCATTAACTGAGCTCAGAGTTAATAGCTTAAGAATATAAAGTATAATATATTGTAACAGCAGTGATAGAAAGAAAAAGATTTAAAGAGCATGAAACTATTACAACTAGTTTTGAGAGAGCTCAATGTGAAATCAACCAGAAAATGATCATTCCACAGCTATAAATACAGAGTACTAAAACCAAAACAAAGTCTCTAGCTTTGTAAAAAAAATCCATAAATAAAAAAAACCACCCCCCTAAACCATTTTAGGGGAAAGTATTTAATGCAGCTATAAAACAAAGAATTTGTTTTCTTTATATTAAGTGTAGCTTTGATTGAGTCTGTAGAATTAAACACTAATGTTATTGTAAGTAAAACACAAGGAACTGGAATTTGTGTTTGGCGTATAACCAAGAAATAAGTGAGTCACGAAGTCGAAGGATGTGATATGCCTTTATATGGCTTCGTGAGGGTTACTTTTGATGCACTGTAAAATAGAAGTATTTCTTATGCAAAAAAAATCCAAAAAAGTTTTCTCTTCAAATATGCACAGAAAGCTTATACTCTAATACTCTGTATATATACACTCCCTTTGCAAGTTGTGCTGGTTTTGGTTGGGATAGAGTTAATTTCCTTCATAGTAGCTAGTATGGGGCTGTGGTTTAGATTTGTGCTGGAAACAGTGTTGATAACACAGGGATGTTTTAGTTAGTGCTGAGCAGTGTTTACAGAAAGTCAAGGCCTTTTCTGCTCCTCACACCACCCCAGCAGCGAGCAGGCTGGGGTTACACAAGAAGTTGGGAGGGGACACAGCCGGGACAGCTGACCCGAACTGACCAAAGGGATATTCCATACCATATGATGCCATGTTCAGCATATAAAGCTGGGGGAAGAAGGAAGGGGAGATGTGCAGAGTGATGGCGTTTGTCTTCCCAAGTAACCATTACGCGTGATGGAGTCCTGCTTTCCTGGAGATGGCTGAACACCTGCCTGCTGACGGGAAGTAGTGCATTAATTCCTTGTTTTGCTTTCCTTGTGAGCGCGGCTTTTGCTTTACCTGTTAAACTGTCTTTATCTCAACCCGCAAGTTTTCTCACTTTTACCATTCTGATTCTCTTCCCATCCCACCGGGGGGAGTGAGCGAGCGGCTGTGTGGGGCTTAGTTGCCGGCTGGGGTTAAACCACGATACAAGTACAAACAGATTAACATGTATAACACATTTGGGGTTTGGCTGGACATGTTCGATAGGTATAGCTGATTGACAGCATGTTGTCAACTACTTTGTAACAGACTGAAGGAACGTATAATTTAATTTTATTTTTCACAGCATTTTAGATGACCTACTACAATCGATCATGCCAATAAAATAAACTGGCAATCAGAAAGCCCAGTCTTGCCAGCTCTGACTTATGATTTCAATCATAAGTGTTACAATATTTGATGCTTTGGTTAAAGTTCCAGCTCCCAAAAGTTCGCAGTTATGTGAGACCCAAAACTTCTCTTAAAACTAACAGTAATGTAAAAAAAAAAAAAACCCAAACCCCTTAAAATCATGACCCACTTGGCACCTTGAAACTCAAAAACCGGAAGAGACTTTAAAAGAGAACATAAAACTCCCTTATCACTTAACAATTTGCTTTGTTTTTCTGCATCTCACAACATAAACCTTTTGAAGAATTAACTTAAGACCTTTTAAATATCTGGGACTGGTGGCACCAGAACCCAGACAAGACATTAAATACCAGTCCAATGACTCTACCTAAAGACCTCACCCTGCAAGATTTCCATCTCTCCTCTCTCCCTGTCAAAGCCAACAGAATCCAAGGTACTTGTAAGCTGAGTCACCAATTTACACAGGTATCATTGTAATACATTAGCACAGTGGCAGCATATGCAAACAATTCATGCAAACAATTCTGCCATTTGTTCCACTGCAGTGGCAAACTGAGACATTATAGTTCCTCTAAACTGTATAATCTCGATCTTCTCAAAACCCTCTGCCTAGACTTCCCTGCTATATCTCCCATCAGAAATCAATAAAGTAGACAGGGGTCATGTAAGGAATCTATCTGACAGAAAAGCAGTTGTACCATATCTCAGACAAAAAAAAAAAGTGTAGTAAAGTATATTTACCAATGTCCAACAGGCTAAAGACATATATGAGAGCAGTGTCAAGCAGAGGAAAGATTACCTAAATGATGAAACAGCCAGCCAGTGCATCAAAGCTACTGCAATGCACCCACATTGCTACTAAATAGCTAAATGTCTGATCCTGGAGTCACTGTGAGTTGGGTGCTTGATAACCCAAACCTAAATTGACTGGGGTTAAAATAAAGACAGCATTCAATATCAGCTGTATTAACATGACAGTGAAGACAGCAAAGAGGGAAAAGCCAAGAATCATTAAGCAACAGAGATGAAAGGAGAGCTGTGAGAGTAAACAAGCATCTTCAGTTTGTGTGGAGGACTTGCACTCCATCTTTCTAATGGAACCATCTTTGAACTCGATACAAATAATGGACAAGCTGTGACAGCTCAGAAGAGCCACAGTCAATCCAGCATACAACTGTACTGTACCGGCTCCATGTACCATTCCGATATCTGCATTCTGTTTTCTTACTAGCTATCCAATTGCATTTTATTTTTCTGCAGGGAGAATCTAGTCTGCACCTGTTGCTACTAATTATAATTTAAAATGTAAAAAGCAAAGGACAAGAATATATTCATAGAAAGCTTACTGTTAAGATTTAATATCTAGTATATACCTATTAGTGCAAACTATTATGCACTAGTACTCTACTGTTGGTCGCACAGTATGTGGAGCTTTACGAATCTAAGTGGACTTGGGATGAGTCTGTGAAATCAAATTGGTACCCCACAGGTCTGTACAGAAGATTGTACTTCATTAAGTGGTTTCTCTTTTTGGTTTAAGGATATACAAGTAATGGTGTAGAGTATACTGTAGTCAAAGAGTATTCCTGCCTAGTTCATCAGCATGCCAAATCACGTACCCAGAAAAGGACAAGTCTAAAAATTGGGGTGCATTACTATTTACACCTCGAATCCATCTGCATGGCATTGCTTTATCTGGACAGATAGAGATTCAAAGTTGAATCTGTTAAAAAGACTCAGTGGGAAATTAAAATACAGCCAGGGGTAGGACATGTCTGGGTTAACAATACAAAAACAATTAGAACAATAGTGGCTATGTCATTAATTGGGAAGATGCTCTTCCCAAGACTCAGTCAGAAGTTACACACAGAGAAGTTATCCAAGGCATCATAAAAAGATCTCCTGAAGAAGAGGAAGGAGGCGGGGGGAGAAGAGCGAGAAACGAAAAGAGTATTTGTTTGCATCAGGACAGATGACTAACACTTCAGACATTCCTGATTTCTGGGTATATTAAACTTTTCTACATTTTCAACCTTCTTCTCACCATTTTTGATAAGAATCTTGACAAATAGATGATAGTTCAATTTGGAAAGTGCTATTAAGAGTAATTCAATCTAGGAAAAAAAAAAACAAACTGAGGGAGGATAAGGTAACACAGGCCTGTAAAATCACAAGCACTACAGAGGGGACAGGAATCACTGATGTTTTCTTTCTCCCCCATTCTCTCATTCTCTCTTTAGAAAAATACGGGAAATAAAGTTAATAAAAGCTAGGTTCAACACATGAAGATGTGGTTCTCCACACCACGGAGAGGAAACACATACAACTCCTTACCAAAGGATTCTGCAGATACTAAAAGCTGGCAGGGAAACTTGGTAAGTTTCTGGAACATAAATGCAATGAGGATCAGTAAGGCCACAGGAAACGCTTCCAGCTAAGGGAGAGCCAGACTCCCAGAGATGGGGGAGTATTATGGTGAAGTATCACACACATCCCTGCACTCTTCTTACTCTTTATTACACAACCCACCTGCAGCCACAACTGGAGAGGGTCTACTGAGATAGGTGGACCTTTGCTTGAAGCCAGTATGACCGCTACCATGTCCTTATAAACCTAATCAGGCACACATTGCAGGCTCCCAAGGAAAGCTTCTAGGAGATCTCAAGTATAGTTAAACCTATCACCATAACTCAGTTGCGAATGGTGGTGGGATGAGGGAGGGAGACTGATTAACCTGTGATATGGCGAATGTGAAGCTGCATCCTGTCCTGGTTTTGGCTGGGATAGAGTTAATTTTCTTCTTAATTAACTGGCATAGTGCTGTGTTTTGGATTTAATATGAGAAGAATGTTGATAACACACCGATGTTTTAGTTGTTGCTAAGTAGTGTTTACACTAGTCAAGGACTTTTCAGTTTCCCAACCTCTGCCAGGTGCACAAGAAGCTGGGAGGGAGCATAGCCAGGACAGCTAACTCAACTGGCCAACAGGGTATTCCATACGATATGACATCATGGTTAGCATATAAAGCTGGGGGAAGAAGAAGGAAGGGGGGACATGCAGAGTGATGGCATTTGTCTTCCCAAGTAACCATTACGCGTGATGGAGCCCTGCTTTTCTGGAGATGGTTGAACATTTACCTGCCCATGGGAAGTAGTGAATGAATTCCTTGTTTTGCTTTGCTTGTGTGTGAAGCTTTTGCTTTACCTATTAAACTGTCTTTATCTCAACCCACAAGTTTTCTCACTTTTACTCTCCCGCTTCTCTCCCCGATTCCACCGGGGGGGAGTGAGTGAGCGGCTGTGTGGTGCTTAGTTGCCAGCTGGGGTTAAACCACGACAATCCAAAGAGTGAAACTAGAGAAATCTGCACGGATATGTGCACACTAGGGGACTGCAGAGTAGGGAGCAAGGCACTCTTCTCTCCATGGCGAGAGATTGGAATGGAGGCTATTATCACACAAAGATCCAAACCTCTCACTGGGATTGGTGTGGTTTAACCCGGCAGGCAGCCAA
>NW_009220387.1:5764-6008 GCF_000690835.1 Fulmarus glacialis | reverse complement strand
GACAAAGCTTGGAGGTTACGTGCCCTTTGAGGAGTGCTGTTGGTGGGACAGGGGACATCGGAGGGGACAAATGGCTGAAGAGAGACGTCTCTTCAAAAGTAGCCCCTGGGGTACTGCCCTTGCTTTCCTGTTGTAGCGAGAGCCTTGTGGGGACCCCGCTCCCTCCGGCTCACTGCCGGAGCATCCTGCCCAGCCTGGAAACTTTCCACAGCTACTGGGCTAATAAACCGCAGCTGTCTCTGCG
>NW_009220387.1:0-5706 GCF_000690835.1 Fulmarus glacialis | reverse complement strand
TGAGGGAATGTGTGAACCCAGCCCAAACCAAGGTCCCGACACTGGGGTGTGGAATGGAAAAGGGGGTCCCTGTGTCCGCAGGGGCTGCGCAAGGCACAGGGAGGGGGTGGGCAGCCCGGGGTGCCCGGGGCGGTGGTGGGAAGCAAGCGTGGGTGTGCACGGCCACAGCACCTCGTGGTTCCCCACGTGCAGAACGGGGAGCCATGCCTTTTATTTATTGCATTCCCCCACGCGGTGCAGTAAACTGCCATCTCGAGCTCTGGCTACTGCATTAACCCTTCCTCTGGCGTTTTGGTCCCTTGCAACCAGACCGAAGGGTTGAGTTTGTGCTTGGTTTTGTTGTGGGTCTCCTTCATCTGACCTTGTGCACCAGCCCCGGCATTTTCAATTCCCCCCAGCTTTGTGCATGGCATGGCAGTCCCAACCTCGGCTTTCTGGGCACCGTCAGTGTTTGTAGCGGCCTCAGCCGCTCGCTGCAGTGTGGAAAATGGGTGTGGTGGTCGTGCCGATGGGTTTTTGGCAGCATCTCTTGCCTTCTCTTGGCTCAAAGAGTGCCCGGAGCGTAGCACTGTCTGGACAGGGATTTCATTACCCGCCATCCAGCCTCCCAGCACAACCTTGTCATTGCAATTTGTCACACATATTTGGTATGTGTTTAGTATCTCGCTGAGGGCTCGTTTGCCAGGCGATTCATCTAATCGCTACTTGTTTGCTGCGAAGAGTGGCTTGGCCTTTGCTGGGCCAACACGCGGTTGTGCCGTGGGGCTGTGCCGCGCTCTCGGAGGGAGCGCTGGTCCTCCAAAGCAGAGAGGTGTGAACCAGCAGCATGAGATTCCCTACCATCAGCCTCCTTTTTCCACTAGAGGGGGGTTATTTTTGTCGAAAATGACTGTTTTTGTCAAAACAGTAATTTTAAAGGACTTTGTTGTTGTTCAGGGATGGGAACCTTCTGCAGAGGCACCAGCTCCCCACTCCTCCCCTCGTCTTTGCACTTATTTGCTCTATTTATTTACTGCAAAATTTGCTGTATTGCCTGACATTTTTCGGTTATCAAAATATTTTGATTATGTGCAGGGGAGGGGGTGGGTTGATAGTGCGGCTGACATCTCGATAGAAAATTGCCTGTAAAATATTCTAAGTAAATTCAGGGCGGGGAAGAGTGAGATACTCCAGCCTCTCCTAGGCAAACCCTTAGCATTGCTGCTGCAACCTGGGCCTGTGCAGGGCTCCGGGTCAGCTCAGGCCCATTTCCCTGGATATTTCCAGCCCTTTTGGGTTTGAGAGCTTGGCCGGAGTGTGAGCTCTCCCCATGGATGCATCAAATACAGCAACCACGGAAAGGAGGGCGGAGAAGCAGATGCTGCTGCGCGAGACACGACCTGAAACTGCTACGGAGGTTTTGGTGCAGCGTGAGAGGGGACAGAGGCAGGATACAAAAAGCAGAGCTCGGAGGGGCGGGAGGGGAGTTGCACGTCAAGGTCACTCTGAAAAGGGCTGGAGCACTTTCCGCTTTGTTTTCTCTCGCTGTGAGAAGCAGAAGCGTGGCTCTGTGTGGGGCAACCACCGGTGTGTTGGCCCTGGAGATGTCCCCTGGCTTCGTCCTTAAGCAAGTGCCATCGGCAGAAGATGGGCTGACCCATGAGTGCAGAGCCACTCGCATCTTGAAAGCAAAGCTACTCTCACGCATTTGAAATAGCATTGAGAAATTATCTATTATAGCAGCTCTCAGGCGTCTGCGTGCAAAGCTGTTAATGGTTTTGAAGATCAATATTTATTCAAACGGCATACGATGACTTTGTCTGCTGATGCAATTTTTCTATGTCTAAACAAGCTTGTCGTACTTCCCCAAAGCCAGCAGGTTTAAAACTTTTTCTGACTTGTGTTACCATACTTGCAATTTATCATTAATACAGCATTCTGTCAGAAATGCAGTACTCTGGGCATGTATGTATAAATATTGTGCTCTCCTGGCAAAGCAAAATGTCATGATAGGATAATGTGTTATTTAATACAGAGCTGTAGATTAGACAGGGACATTTGCAATACAAACCAGTCCTGACATCAGACGTTTGCAAAAGTCCTTGTTATGCTGGTACAGTAGGAAAACTGATATTTCCAGCTGAGTATTTTTTGTATTGAGCTCCTTGACCATCCCGTGGACCTCTGCCGTATGACACGTAGTATTAAATGATACCGTCCAAGAGTTATTTTGTACAATTCAAGGCAATAGCCTCAGGAGGCATCCCTTAGACATGTGAAGAGTCTGTGAAATGGTAGGTTAGAGGTTGTCTTTCGATGTCTTGGCCCTCCTTCTAGGAAAGACAGTCTGGCCGTTTACCTGGAAGATGTATTAATTCCTAAAGGCCAGCTCCTGGGACTGGTGAAAAGAAAACCCAAGCAGTGAAGCTGTGCGTCTCTGAGAGCTGACATCCAACAAGCTAGCAGGAAAACAGGTTTCTCTGAGCCGTCGGTCACCCCATGGACGGCTCCTGGGCAGGAGATCCAGCTCCATTTCCAAAGCAAGCAGGTCCATGACCAGCCCAGGAGCATCAGGAGGGTGCTGGGGAGGCTCCCGTGCAGCCCCTGCCCGCATTCTGGCACTGTGCTCTCACGGCTGAGTTTTAAGCCTCTCGCTTAAAGGACCTTAAAAAAAGACCTTAAAAAGGTCCTTGGGAGCACCTTACCCTTTGCTGTCTGTAGGCAGCTTGTTCCCATGCTGGGTGTTGGACTGCAATCGCTGCCATTCCAGCAGGTCTGGAGATCCCTGGCAGAGGTTTGCTTTCAAAATTAAGGCTGGGCTTGCCGAGGACAGGAGCGAGGGTCCAAATGCTGCAGAGAGATGGCGGGTCAGTCCCAAGCACTCTGACTGCTGGCATGTCCCTGGTTTCCCACCCTGGGAAGGAGTGGAAAGGCTTTGGGAAGGGTCACGCAGCAGATCTGTGGCCCTCCAGCCCATGGCCACATGCTTTGGTGGCTCTTGGACCCCCACCTGGGGGAAGCTCAACTCATGGGGCTTTAGGGGGACCCAGCTCCCATAGAGGTCTTCATTGCTTTTGAAAATCCCCATGCTGGTTTTCGTTGGTGGCACTCATTTTCCTAAAGAGAAGTGTTGCTTTACAATAAGGTAGCTTCGAGCGGGGATAGCTGCTCCGTGCGGAGGCACCTGAGCCGAGCTGCTTGCGCTGCATTCTGGGGGGGGGAGAGGAAATCGTGACACCACATGCGCAGGTTGACTGTGCGCCAGTCGTCCTATTAACAGAGTTTTCATAGAATCATAGAATGATAGAACCATAGAATTTTTTGGGTTGGAAGGGACCTTTAAAGGTCATCTAGTCCAATCCCCCTGCCATGAGCAGGGACATCTTCAACCAGACCAAGTGGCTCAGAGCCCCGTCCAACCTGACCTTGAATGTTCCCAAGGATGGGGCATCTACCACCTCTCTGGGCAACCTGTGCCAGGGTTTCACCACCCTCATTGTAAAAAATGTCTTCCTTGTATCTAGTCTAAATCTACCCTCTTTTAGTTTCAAACCATTCACCCTTGTCCTGTTGCAACAGGCACTGCTAAAAAGTTTGTCCCCATCTTTCTCACAGCCCCCCTTTAAGTACTGAAAGGCTGCAGGAAGGTCTCCCCGGAGCCTTCTCTTCTCCAGGCTGAGCACTGATGTACCCACTCCATCATTGAAGGCTGCTGGGTTGGTCAGGCAGGACTTGCCCTTGGTGAAGCCATGCTGGCTGTCTCGAATCACCTCCCTGGCCTCCATGTGCCTTAGCATAGCTTCCAGGAGGATCTGTTCCATCATCTTCCCAGGCACAGGGGTGAGGCTGACAGGTCGGTAGTTCCCAGGGTCCTCCTTTCTACGCTTTTTAAAAATGGGTGCAATGTTTCCCTTTTTCCAGTCACCAGGGACTTCACCTGATGGTGAAGTGGCTTGGCAACTACATCAGCCAATTCCCTCAGGACTCTGTGATGCATCTTGTCAGGTTCCATAGACTTATGTATGTTTTAACAGGGAGATGAGCATTGCTCCTGGGGATAAACATTAATTAGGTTTCTAGAAGGCCAGGGCACAATATACCTTTAAACATGCTTTTTACACTGAAATACTCAGTAGCCTGAGTTGCACCTACTGTGCAACAGAGGGTTTTCCACTCTGAGGAGGAGGATGAAGAAGCATTGCTCATGCTAATGTCAATGCTGGCAGAGCTCATGGGGAGGAACTTTGTTTGCATCTTCCCTTCTTCCCGAGCTTTGGTGCCTCCAACTTGCGGGGACGCTTCAGGGGTGAATCTGGAATTTAAAGCCACACAGGATCTGACTTTCTGTGCAAAACTCCAAGCTTGCACGAAGAATTAATTCAGCAATGCACACTGCAGAAGCAACGGCAAAACAGGCTTCAAATCGTATTTCTCATGTTGTCCCAGGTGCAAAGAGAAGATATTGCATGTGCAGGAGGCCAAAACCTGCATGCAGCGTGGAGAGTGACCGCACTACCCACTGCTTTGCAAATGCACTTGAAATAGTGCCATTTGGGACAGAAGACCAGACACTTACCTGCCACATCTGGCCCAATTCCAGTGGAATCTAATAATAGCTTTATGCTTTCCACCGAAACTGCAAACTGTAGCATTATTCATAGAGAAAGAAGTAGTATAAGGAAACAGTTGCTTAACATCATCGCTGGATGTCTGTCTCTTGAAAGCTGCAGTCATTCCTGGGGCTCGCGATGCCTCCGTCTCTCTGTACCTGTGAGCTGCCCTGGCTCGTGCTGCACGGCAGCCGGAGCTCTGCATGCAGGGGAAGGATGCAACGCAGCCCGGGGAAACGAAGATAAACTTCTGCCCTGTGCCCGAGCTGGGGGCAGCCAGGGGGGCTTTGCGACCCCCAGGCACCAGGGCCAGCCGCCGTGAAAATCCCCTGCGGGGACGGGTGCGAATGCGCTGGGAAAGACGAGAAAGGAGAGAACGTGGGAGAGAGGGAAGCGGCAGCAAAACCTGTCTAACCCAAAAGGCAAAACGCCAAAATGAGACCACCCAGAATATGTTTAATTAGTACTTTTCCTAAATTAGTGCTTCCCTCTGCTCTCAGTGCTCATCTGCGCCTTCATGAAATAAGTCAAATGGGTGCGATAACACGTGGCTCTCGTGGGGAATGGGAGAAGGGCGTGCAGGCAGCGAGGAGAGGGCGCGGGCAGTAACTCCAGGCTGCCCTCAGGATGGGGTGCAGGATCAGGCCCCATGCCAGCCCCAGAGCCGGTCCTGCTGGGAGTGGGTCTGGTTTCGAGTGGTGCCAGTGGGGGGGACACAACCGGGTGTGACAGGACGGAGCAGAGCTGCCTGCAGAAATGCACACGTACACGTAAGCTGCTGTGTACTGCAGAGTCCCCATCCACCATGTGAGCTGCACAATTTAAAAAGCACGTACAGTGTCTGAGTTGGCCCAACATTATTTATTTCAGTGGATGCTGAAAAGTGTGAGAAATAAATAGTGTCTTTTAATGGGGCAGGCAGGGACATCTCTGCTTGGAGAAAGAAAATCAAGCTTTTCAAAACTGAGGCCATGTTCCCATCGTCTGCGGGATTGCTGCCGCAGTGGTTTGCAGAAGGGCGATCTCTGTGCTTAGAGGCTGGTTTGTTGGCCGGGCGGGTGGTGGGCAAGGAGCGAAGCTCGTGGGTCAGCTCCCGCCGCTGCGCCCCTGTTGCAGC
>NW_009220386.1:46902-61024 GCF_000690835.1 Fulmarus glacialis | reverse complement strand
GGTTTGCCGGCATGAGGCTGGTGGGTGGCTCCAGCGTGCGAGGTCTGGAGCAAAGCCACCTCTTTTGTGGGTAAGCAGCTCCCCCTTCTCTTGGCAAGCATGTTGCGCTTGTTAGCTGTTGTCGGGGTGAGGAAAGAGGTGGAAAAGTTTGCTGCTCTGTCCGTGGAGATTTCAGTTCTTTCCAGAGCCTACATACTAGGTTTTGGGAAGGGAATTTGGTATAACTAGAATAATTTAGGATACAGCTCTTCAGTGAGTCCATCCCTCTTGGCCTTGGGTTTGTCTGCATGGCTACAGCAGGCCATGAAGGAAAACTGGTAGATGTAAAGACTTTTTATTTAAACTTCGTACTGCACCATATTTAATATGCCTTTCCGTAGATACTTGTTTGGGTTAGGAGTAGCTACTAGGTTAGTGAGGAAATAAAGAAGAACCTCTGGAGTCTTTCAAACTCCTATTTGAACTTGGTAATGTGCTAAAGAATCTGTATGAAACAGTCTCTTCCGCCCCCCCCTCCCCCCCAAGCAGGCTAGGAAATCTGTAGAATATCATTCTGTATTCTGCATCTACTTGATCACTCTTTGCCATGTGAGTGAAAAAATAATGACATTTGACTTGCCTGTTTGGGGGAGGCAGGAGTACTTTTGTAAGGGGAATTTTTCAAGAATTTTTTAAGTCCTGTTGGAGTCAAAACCATGTGTCCATAAGGCCATGGCTTGAGACCTTGTAAGCCAAGAGCTAACACTATATGCATCCTTAAAATGGAAATAATGGGAGGTCCATAACTGTTGTGGTATGGGCACATTGGCTCTAAGTATCTGAATGAAGCTGACCTTTTACATACTAATGTTCCATTGCGGCTAATAAAAAAAAAAAAAAAGGCATTTTTTCAGAGATGGGAGTAGAAAGAAATATTACTAATACTTTAGTAAGATCTATGTATTCTAGCTGCAATGAAATGAGAAAGGTCAAATTTTCTCTCCCATCTTTTTTTTTTTTTGTATTCTCTAACTTCTCACCCATCTTTGTTGTACTAATGAAATTAAGATATCCTTCATGATATAACTGTGAGCTAGGGGGATCTAAATTACCTTCATCTGGCATCATTCCAGTATACTATAAATGAGGTAATTGTCCTTGACTATAAAATTTGCATTTTCAAGACTTAATTGCTATCATTACATCTTTTTGTAATTCTATTAATTTAACTGAATGGAGCATTTGGTTTTATGGTAAAAATTTGCATTAAAACATTGTACATCTAAATAGAATTTTAATATTTGCGTCAAAAGCTCAGTACAGTTGTCCCACAGGACCTAAATAATTTCACAAGAATAGAATAGGAAGCAGTCGCACTTTAGGTCAACAAACAGGTTTTCCTTTGGTGAATATTAATAGAACTTGCTGTAACAGGCTTCGTGTGCTGAAAATCACTCCTGCCTGGGCTCTGCAAAAGTCGTATTAATCTATGAATTCCATACCATAATTGTTAACAGGAAATGTATTTGCCCAGCTATAGTGTAGGTAGGATGTATGTTTGTTCTGTCTGGGAAGGATGCGTGCCAAAGAGCTCTGTCTTTTTAAGGGATCACTCCTTCCCCTTTGAGTTCTACCCTTGTTGGGCTGTATGTTTTACTACTGCTTGAGAAAGCGCTGAGTATGCAAGCAGCACTTTCTCTACAGTCTTACGTGTGCAGGTGGTCGTCTAGCCAAGGTCCACCGTGGTATGAAATGAGCTAATCGGTCAGTATGTAAGTATCTGTTTGGAAAATACTTGTCTTTGCACTGGACCCCTTTCAGCCATTACATAGTTAATCCTGCATAACCTTTTAGACCTTCTCTTTTTTTATTTTTCTTCCTTTCTTCATTCTTTTCTGGCAACATAAGGTACTTTGGTCATGCAAAGACTATGGACAAACGGTTAAAGCAGCGTGAGGAATCTGAACTGGCTGAATACATTGCAATTGCAATGATGCCACATGCCCTGTCTTTATGTATGGGGCCCAGTGGTAAGGAAAGGCTGCATTATTGAGGATATGCTATTTGAAACCGAGTCAGTCTTTTTGTAGTGGATTTACATGGTACTTGGTGCAATGGGACCTCATGTCAGGAGGTATTTAAGCCACTAGATCCCTTGGGAAGCAAATCCCTTGTGGGTCTGGGGTCCTAGTCTTGGCCAGGCACTGCAGGTAACAACTGACACATGGATGGGCAGACAGTATTCCACGTTAGTCAGAAAAGTCTATGCTATTTTCCATGCCATGTTATTAAATATCATTGAGTTGTATAACATATTATTTATGGAAGCAATCAAGCTGGATTTGTTTTATATTGACTATATCTGTGTTTTTCTTTTGAAAACAATTTTTTTTTTGCAACATGTGAGTAATATTTCACAAGAGATAGAGTCTGCTTGTGACAGAAGTCTCATTAACTGCTCTTATTATATGTTGTATTTACTGGACTTCATAATCATTGTGTAATTAAGCTTCGCAACTGGCTTGTGAAGCAGAAAAGATGAAGGATGTCTCCATTAAAGAGATTTATGGAATGATGAAATTAAAGACAGATTTCTGAAAGTGTATAGGTACCACTTCTCATTGGTTTCAGTGCCTAAATACCTCTGAGGGACTGAAGCTCTTGCAAAGCTGTGTAATAAGACACTGGTGCCAGGCTAGACCCAAAACTGGGAGTACAGGGTGAAGCCTCTATATGAGATCATGACTTATGGGCAAGTGCCACAGTCGTTTTGTCTTCTGCCCTTGTCTCCTGAATGCCAATCACACTTCCTCACTTTGGGCACTGTGTGATGGTTCAGGGTAGGCTGGAAATGCAATATAAAAGTGATTAATAGAAGAGCAGGTAACCCCCCTGTTTCCTGTACAGCCATCCACGTACGCAACATTTCTATACGGGTCTGGGCCTTTACTGGAAAAACTTTAGTGTCACAGAGGGGGGGAAAGGCTGCTAAGAGCTACAGCTCAGTGCTGAGTCTGCCAGCCCTACAAGCATCAGCTCCACTATGCTGTTGGAGTCTGCTGTACTGCTCTAGGCATGTGCACAGCGTAAGAAGGCTCACAGGGTATCTGCGCTACACAAAGACTCATTTTTTCCACTTTAGGGAGGACCCTGTGCATGTTCTTTCTCTAACGGGTGAATTTCATTTGATGTGAACATTATGCTAAGGCCGAATTTCTAGGCAGTATATATGATAGTGCATTAGAAGAAGAAAAAAAAATCCAACAAAAAAACCCCTAAATCCAAAACAAAATGCATATTTTTTTGAAAAATCCAGGTTTAGCTGTTAGCGTCAATTATTTCAAACACCTACTGACTTTTCTGGCACATCTATCTCATTGAATCTTGGAATTGATTTTATGTGCTTTAAGCATTTGATCACATAATCAGCTTCTGCAAAGCAATGCAAAGGATCCTGAGCATTGTCCTGGCAGATAGTCACATCAAACCTGACACAGAAACAAACATAAGGGAACGATTGTTGTTAAAACACACTGCATCACTTTGCATGCTAAAGCATTTGCTCTGGTAATCCACCATGCTGACGTGTCCCTCTGCTGATGCCATCTGAGCAGGGACTGCATCCTTAAAGTTGGTATGTGCATCACATTACAGCAGTGATTTTGTTATATATCATTGGCATAATGGATATTCAGAAGAGGTTCATAATCTTGAAAGGTGGCTTGAATCCACAGATCTCATCCATGTTCTGGTGACTCAGAGCATTTTGGAAACTCATTTTATAACCTCTCATGCTGGCTTGGGCAAAGGCAAAGTGAACAGTCTCCTAAGGCAGCAGACTTGGGAGAGAGGCAGTCCAGGTTTCGTTGCGTACTCGCTCTCTGCTGGCGAGGACCGGAATACAATTCTTTAACCTGCCTCTCTGCTGTCCCTCCCACTCCCTTTTCTCCAGTTTAATGCTTGTGGAAACCTAAAGACATCTTTTTGCCTTCTACCAGTCTCTTTTTCTCATTCACCCTCCCTCTAAAACTGCTGCTGGTTTCTCCTAGCTTTTCTCCTCCAGGGAGACTCCACTGCTTCCTAGTTGGGCTGTTCCAGGAGTGAGGGGATTCCCTGTCCCCATCCAGCCTCGCATCTCTTTCGACTGCTGCGAATAACTATTTACTCCTCATTTTTTGCCACCTTTGCTGAATAGCCTCAGCCAGCCTTGGGTTTATGGTAGCATGAGAAACACATGTTCCTGCACAAAAGTATAGCAGGTCATTTGCCCGTTGATAGCCATTGCTTTAAAAGAGCTTTTTCATGTTGGAAAAAAACCAGACAGATGTGGAAATCTCTGTTGTATTGCTCATGATTCATGAGATTAAACAAGACAAAAGTGAGATGGTGTCAGCATGTTACTGAATCCCTGGAAAGGTGTGGCCTGCTCTCTTGGTAATGCTATTCACGCAACGTAAAATTAGATTGCAGAATTCATTGCCATGGGATGTTATAGAAGCCAAAAGGCATAAGCGGCTTCAAAAGGGAATTAGGCAAATCATTCCATCAATGACTATTAAGCACAGTTATCTAGATGCAGCATCAAGCTCAGGAAACCCCTAAACCAGTGGTTGCTGGAAGCTGTTTGGCTACACCAGTGCAAGGATCACCCTCTCCACCGACCAAGAGTTCCTGCTCTAACTGTGTTAAGGCTGAGTTTTCAGTCTCTCTCAGTACTATGTACCTCGTGGTTAAGGTGCACTACTGTGGACTTAGTCATCTGAAAATTAAGTAATTTGAAAGTGAAGTTAAGGGAAGCCTATTCCAAGTGACAGTTTCTCCTGTCTGTGTTGAAAACACTTTAGGATGAGATAAATTACCTAGATTAAGTGCATTGTACTTCTCTTATGACTTATACTTTTGTCCAATGAGCTTGGTGGCTTTGTCTGTAAAAATGAGCAGAGTTCAAAGAGGACTGTTTGTTCTTCCAAGAAAGAAAGCAAGACCTCGGATAGTCTGCGTGGGTGTTGTTCGTACATGTACTATGTGTCCT
Source organism: Fulmarus glacialis (assembly GCF_000690835.1). Classification (NCBI taxonomy): domain Eukaryota; kingdom Metazoa; phylum Chordata; class Aves; order Procellariiformes; family Procellariidae; genus Fulmarus; species Fulmarus glacialis. The sequence goes on along the minus strand of NW_009220386.1, from coordinate 56,013 downwards.
TCCACATGGATTTTTTTTTCCCCTGTCTCAAAGCTTTGGATTGCTTTAACTTGCTCGGCTTGGCCAATTCCAGCTCCTTCTGGCACACGTGATACACGCTCATTCCCTCAACCTATACTGAAAGAAGCTGCAGAGGTGTGCCGCCCTTTTAGAATGACAAAACAGCAGCCTTCCCTTGAGATTAATGGAAGTTCCTTAAATGAGTAGACTGGCAATTTGAATTATCGCTTACCCGAGCGATGACAGAAGTCTCTAGAAGGCTTCTTGCACATTGGTGTATGTACAGCTACCATACATAAGAGAGCAGCAGATCCTTCACTCATTTGAATCATTATTTTTGCCTAAGGAAGTGGAGTTCACATATGTAGGCACCTATTTATTTATTTGCTGCACTCACTGTCTCAGATCCCTACTGGCAATGGTTGTTATCAAGACAATCTTGTGAAGGGAAGCAGGGAACTGTGAGTAATTTGCCAAGTGTGAGGTCAAACACGATGTTCTTGCTTACTGCTCTCAAAATCTTCATTAGCACAATACCTCCACTAAGTGTAGGGATCTCTTCCGGAGTCATTAAGGTGGTGCTGGTGGTGCCTTGGCGGAGGTTTTAGAAAGGTTGGGGGGAAAGCTTGAGAGGTGTCAAATAATACATTGATAGTTGGCAATGATCTTGCTCTGTATTCTTTTAGTGCTCTTCAGTTAGATCTCAAGGAGGCTCTGTAAAGCATGACCGAGGGTAAAATTGTGACCTGGTGTCACTGGAGTTAATAGCAGTTTCCTAGTGCCTTCTGGGTACAAGGAGGATTTGGGACTACACGTGCCAGTGGAGTTCTAGCAGGACCTTTGCCTGGGGCTCAGGGAGGTTCAACAGGGATTTGAGGTTCGAGCAGGCAGAGCTTCAGGGAACTTAAGTGGTACAGGAAGCATTATCTAATTTTGGCATCCAGAACCTATGCTTGCCGTTTCTGGGAAGGATGCATTATTCTGTTCAGCCTGAGACTTCAGTGGGATTGGTATCTCAGATTCTTCTTTCTTAGCCTGTCCTCTGTTCAATCAAATAAAAATGGGACTCCATATCTATTCTTCCTTAAGAATAAGTATCTGTAGATACACATCTCTAAAATAAACATCCAAACATTTGGAGGCTTATCTTTCATTAATTGTATATGGCTATCTTTTCTCTGTTGCTTTCTAACCTCTTAAAATTTTACTTACAGAAAAGCGATGGGGTTTTAGCTGATAATTCTGCAGGTAATGAATTGGACTTTGACAGACACTCAGCAAAGAGCCTCTGGATGTAAAAATGAAACTGCTGGTGTGAAAGGATTATCTGTACTAACCACTGGAAGCAGGCTGCAAAAATCCAGGTTGCTGAGCAATGTCTACGTTGCAAAGTAAGAACGTGGTCAAGTACAACAAATCCTGTGGTCCATATGCCTTCTCTCCCTGTTAGAGTCTGTTAACTCTGCTGTAGCTGAGATTTAGATCAATTACTCTACATACTGCTGAGATCGTGTTTTTTGCTGACAGACAGGCTTGTATCCTACTCATTCTCATCCATCTCAGCCACTTTAGCAGCTTCAAAGGCATTACGGAGTGAGCAAGCCTGACCTTCTTCTCAGCCCCAAGTGAGCTTGAGGAAAGTTTTTTTTCACTCTGTGTTTGTGTGTGGACAACACAGATGGCAAGTGAGCCTGTGTAGACACTATGAGTAAAGCTGGATTGCTTTGGTACGTAGGCGAAACCACAGTGGGCTATGCAGCAAGGCACACTGAATGAGAAAGCAGAATTTTTGAGCAGGTGTTTGTAGATGCAGTCTTTTCAGTCCTTGATACTGATCTGTAGAGTTAAGCTTCTCATGAGTCAATTTAAGATTTGTGGAAATGGTTAGGCTCAACAGCATGAATGCATCTTTTTTTTTTTTAGCCACTTGATCTGAAACTGTTTCTTAACAAAAATATTTTATAATAAATGCAATTTTCTTAATATTCTTGCCTCATACAATTCTGGTTTAACAGCTAAGGCAGAAAATGCATACCCTTCTTAAAGCATTTAATGTTGTTACGTTTTTAAAAAAAATGCACTTGGCTTCTGGAAAGGTCTGTAAGTTCATTTTGAGTTGTGGTGAAACACCAAACAATTACTTGTCTATCCATTTGTGGCTTAGCCCCACTTCCTGAAGTTTTCCTCCTATGTATGTTTTTTTTCCCCCCCCATCTCTCACAGTGCTCTGTTTATTATTCTTACAGCTTAAAGTTTTCTTTTTTCCTAGCCATCAGTTTGTCAGTTATGATCAAGTGTCAAAATGAAAGCAAACATAAGCATCAATTATCAAAAATTACATAGTCTGTTTACATATTCCTTAGCAGAAAGGATTTTTCTCTCAATGCATACCGGATGTGAATTGTAACTAGACACGTGAGTTGTCTACATGCTTATTTTCACATCTGAAATCTAACAACTAGGTTGGGTAATCCAGTATTTACCTGCTAGGCATGGAGTTCTTGCAACATAGGAGCAATACTTTTAAATCTTTTAATACTGAAGGTTATTCAAATATATTTCAAGTACCATCTTTTCTGCAGGAAGAATTTTTTAGTCTCTTCTCCATAGGAAGGCTGTAATAGCATCTCAGGTTACGTGATTTTCCTACTTTAAATTCCTTTGCATTTTTTTCTCTCCCCCTCCCACACTTTATTTTTTGCTGAACAAAATGATAGGCACCCTGCAAAATTAAGATTAAAAAAAATAGAGGCAGGAGCATAACACTGAAGAAGTCCCCTTTTAATTTTGCTGCCATAAAACACAATCATTTCTTTATTATGGGGAAAAAAAAATCAAACCTTTGATATTTTAGAATTTCATTTTCACTTAACATGTAAGGGAAGCTATTTTTTTCAATCCATCATTTTTTCAGTTTATAGTCAAGATTTTCTTTTTCAGTACAGTTGTAATGAATTATAGACAAGCATATTCTCTCCATTAGAAGAAGAAACAGTAAATGGGGTAAACTCGCAGTTCTCAAGATTCATTGGTGTTTTTGAAGCCAATATAAAGATTTGCATTTGCCCCCCCACTAGTTCATAGTGCTTGTGCAAGCCTTCCTCCTTTATTTGTCCACTGGGAAACATTCTTAACCCACTTTAGAAATGCGAAGAGTTTGCTCTGCATTGAAATGTGCTGGCCCGTTTGGTGCCTATTGGGTCTGCCCAGTATAGATTGGTCTGCCCAGACGGGAGAAAATCAAACAAAAGCCCAGTTATGTGTGCCCATGGTTTCTCCCTTTTCACCTTGGCCTCTGTGCCAATGTTAACTGCTTATTGTGTGAGCTGAAGTAGATCCCTCAATTCGCAACAAGACTTTAGAAAGTTCTTTGTGGCTGTTTCAGCATAAAAACACAGCTCCATGGGTCAGATGGCAGGGATGTGGACTGTAAACTGGTTTAGGCAGTGATGCCGTTATTCTTTTACTCAGTTAATGGTGATTCAAATCATAAGCTAATGCTTTCCACATAGATGGTAGGGAGAACAGCTGCTGCCTTGAGGAAAAATCAAAACAGTCCACTTTTAAAATATCTTTATAAAGCCATATAAATACATTTTTCATTTTGTGTCCCTGGGAATATTTAAGCCCAAGCAGGGTTAGGAGTAGAGTTGCTGAAATACTGCAGTGAGAGCTGTCATCAAGCCCTTCCTAGCGTTTGGGTCGCTTTGGCACCTGCAGTCTTGAGATTTCAAAGCTTGCAAACTCAACTCAACCTTAGTCTGAATGCAGTCTGAGCTACTCCTTCGGAGATTTGCACCTCTGACAGGCAGTTCTGTTGAGACTGGCAGCAAGCCTGCTAATTTTTGCCAGTCGTGGCAGATTGTTTCAATCCTTTTTACCATTAATATGAGGATGGTCTGCTGGAATCCCTGGATTTTCAGGTTTGAAGACATTGAACCTTTCCCCACTGGTAAAATCATGTATCCACTCTGCTTTTTCTTAAAAGCTTCCAGGTTATCTGCACGCATCATTGCGCTGCAGCTCTGCACAGATACCTAATTTCCTGCTGTCTGAAAGCCACTGAGATGTCCCATTGTGCTTTTCCCTGCCGCTGAAATATCTAGAGCACTTCTTGATACCATCAGTGGGCTGCACGTGGAGCTGGTCTCCATTTCATTCTTGTTTCTCTGCTGGTGTAAAAGGATTGCAGAAACGTCTAGGTGTGGACGATGGTGAGAGCAGAACGACTGCAGTCCCTGGCTGGCCAGTGGCCCCTCGGGGTACCGTTACCATCCAGCGTAATGCAGAGCAGCCTGTAATAACTCATGTCTGTTTTGGGTATGGAGGCAGAAGAAAGGGAACATACGACTTTCTTCTATGACTTACTGCTCTGTAAAAGGATTTTAAAGAATCTTTGGGGAAAAACTTAGGCCTCAGATGCACACATGTGGAGCTCATTGATTTCATAGGAAGCCATGTGAGTGTGTACATTAACAGACAGAATATGGCTTTTGATCTTTAAAAGCAATTAATATAAAATATGGAATTGCACTACTGTGTAATAGGATATTTTTTACTACTTTGTTAAAAGTACTCCCCAAACTCAAATACAAAACAACATAGCTTCACAGGCTGCAATCTTATAATGACGTATCTTTGCCAGTGCTTATCACCTTATGATGCTGTTCGGAAGTGTGTTTGGCTGTTACGCTTTGAACTTTGGTAAAACATTTGTACTTAATAAAAAAACAAGACCAAGCACCTTCCTGTCCTCACATCTGTCCACACTGGGGAATGGTGTTATAATTGGAGAGAAAGGAGAAATAGTTGTCATGATTATCTGCATGGACTCCCCTGTGACCATTTCTTTCCTGCTGCCATGCAAGACACAATGGCTAACCCCGCATTCCATAGGCAGGCAAGCACAGAGCGTTTCAGCACATGCTTACAGATATGAATGAGCCTGTAGGCTGCCAAATACCTCTTGTAGCTAATATCTGAAGAAGTGCGATGGATTAAAAACCTCTGCTGGCATAGACCTTGCAGGGGCATGCAAGACTGACAGCTTGAAGGTGGCTCCCCAGGGTCTACACCTTGAAACTGCTGCAGTTGCATCTGCCTGTGAGTGGGTGGTAATAAAATGCAATGAACCTCAACTGGAGGCGTCTTCGCTTTCATTTTACCTACCTGAAGTTCTCAGTGTTGGACTGCCAGATGTATTCACCGTGAAATCTGAAGCAGCTTCTGCCTGGAAAGGTTCCCACAAATACTGCCTCGGAAAACAAGTCCGGGAGTGAGCAAGAGGCATCGAGCAAAGTCTGCCTGCAACGGGCTCTCAGTGGGAACAGCACACTCGTCTCAAAATGTTTCTTCATCAGTGAAACGGCACAATGTGCCTCTTGCAGCAGAGGAAGCTAATGTAAGGTCTTTTCAGGTCTCTTTATTAAGCTGTTGAATTGCAAATAAAAGGGAGCTAAACTGTAGGAGTCACTTTGTCAAGGTAACAGTCTTGGGGGGAAAAGAAGGATTGTATATCATCTCAGAAAAAGAATTTACAGGTTACCCTTTGGAATGAGCTGTGGTCTTGATCCCCGTTCCCCAGTCTGTGCATTACACAAGAGGCCTTTCTCCTGAAAGGTTTCTCTCAGTCTCCCCAGCCATAAGACTGTTTTTGTTCTTGCTCTCGTACTCGAGCATCTCAATCCTTTTGGCTGAAGTGTTCAGTATATATTCACCTTCACGCAGAACCTGAATCTAGAAAATTTCCATCTGGTACTCTAGGTGAGATTTTAGGAAGTTGTGAACAACGGAAGGGAGGGTAATAACGGAAACATGCATGCAGCCCTAGCCATAAATGGCACTTGCATTTTAGCAATGATAAATATGTATCTTTTACGGTATTTTCATTTTGCTGAATCTCTAAGTCCAATGGACTGAATATTTTTTGCTATTAAGCTTCGTAGATTACAGCTGAAGTCATAATATTCTATGAAAAGCCATCTAGCTCAATGAGTTTTGATTGTAGTTTTATTGTTTAGTTGATTGTATCAGATGCTATTTATTCCATCCAGATCCACACCTATAAAACATTTAATATTATTTTTGATGAAACTAATTTGGTGTGCAAAACCACTTTTTTGTCCCCCTCCCCATCCCTTCAAACAACACTGCCTGTAAAATTTTGCTGAAAAAATTAAAGCTGCAGAGAGCTTTAAAAAAAAAACAAACCAACAATAAAACACCACAAAAACAAACAAGACAACAACCCACAAAAAACCAAAAACAAAACTCTGTTTTTTCATGCCCTGTTAGATTATTAGAAAACAGTTATTTTGCAGCAAATTGCTACAAATGTAGAAGTGAGGAACAGAATACAATTGCTGATAGGAAAGTACTGATATAGCTGGAGACCATGTACTACCTAGCACCCATCCGCTGTCCTCTTTGTAGTGGGAAGATACGCTTGCAGTGCTTTGGAGAGGAGAGCAGCCGAAACTAAAAGACTCTATACAAAATGCTGTATTACAATGAACCTTTTCAGTGTGTAATATAGTAAAATCCCTGTTACCTGAATTCCGTATTCTTCAATTACCATAACTTGTGATTCGGATAAATGAGAATCACTAAGATACAAACTTGCGGTGTTTATTAACTCACTGGATATTAATCTCTTCCTAGTATTATTTATATAATCATCTGCAGCATGACCTGGCACATAAACACAGCAGATTTAGTTTATTTTACCAACTCAGTGCAAAATATCTCTTGCACCAAAAAATGCATTCAGGTTAGACCTCAGGGTACAATTCTGAATTTATGTTAACCGGACTTCATATGTTCAAGGTTGGAAGTATGTACTAACAAACAGATTCATCAGAAAGAAGGATAGTCAGTACAGATGAAAAATAAAAATGATTATCTGTATTGCAGCACATGTAGAAGCGGAGATAGGATTTACCTTCATTCTTTTCCAGCTCCAGGAAGATTCTAGATAGTATTTTGGATTGGTTCTTTCTTTTATTTATATTAGCAGAATGGAGTAGAGAAAGTCTTGGGGCAACTGAAGCCCTGTGGTAAATTGACTGAAGTAGATGCAGATAGATGAACTGTGAATTTTGTTCCTGGCGTTACAAGTGAGAGAGGATGCTGAACGTAGCTTTTCTGAACATCAAAGGTGCAGATAAAGTTTTTTGTTCTGTGGGATACCTTAGTTGGATGTGGAGCTGCTCCTTAAAGGTTAGGCCAGCGTAATTAAACATGGGTGTACATTAAACACATCTACAGCTTCTGCCTGCCTTTATGCCTAGCATTCGGTTGGTCCTGAATGCTTGTTTCATTTTTGGGTTTAGCTTGTTCACGCAGCTAAAGTTTATCTAACCTTATTTTCTCTGCAGGAAAATGTGTACACTGGAGTCCAGAATGCCTCACCCTCTTTTTGGTGCTGCGTTACCTCCTTGCTGACTGGCAGGGATGGGAAGGGCCACAGATACCGTCCCCCTGTAGAATGAGTGAATCGGGTATGTTTGCTTTTGAGGTGGGAAAAGAAGTGTCATCCAACCCTGGTTTTCATTTTGGTGCTCAAAGATGACATAAAAGCTGGATGCCAGGGAGGAATATCCTCTGGGGGGGGCGGGGGGGAGAAACCAGCCCTGCACTCCTCTGTGATTGGGACTGACTGTGTTGTTGCTGGGTGGAATAGTGTAATGCTGTTGCTGCTCCTGCTCCGGCACCGTGATGTTTCTGTTCCAGATTGTGCTGACTCACATTCAAGAAAACATGATACACAGACACATTGCACTGTAACTCTTTTCCTTTCCCCCAGTAACCTCGGTAAGTGTTTGGTTTCTTTTTCCTGTCTATGGCTAGCGTGGTGCTAATATAGCTTTACTGTTAGAATTAATAGGAGGGGAAAAGGCAACCTTGTAAACAAACTGGTAGCAGACAGATTAATTTTGGAGAGGGCATTTAAATGCAACCTGCTGTTTGTGGTACATCCACCTCCCCTTAAAGCTGATCAATCCTGATAACTCGCCCGTCTCTACAAACTACACTTGTTAGGCTGTGTTCTTAAATGGGAGAAGTGCTTACAATGCCCATTTACAACTGTATTCTGTTTAATTAGTCAGCACAGCCAGTGCTGCAGGGATAGATCGCTTGCCTTTAAAGATTTGAGAATGTTAATAGTACAGTATATCATTTTAATTATTATTGGATTAATGTTGTGTCTCGAAGAACATCTAATGCAAATCACAAGAAATGGCCTGAAGTGACCCAAGGGTTGTGCTTTATTAGAAAAGTAATAGGTCCATCGCTTAAATATAAAGAGAGGTTCTTTCTTCAAATGTCACTCTGCACTGGGTTTCTGTGTCTGTGTATGTGGAAATGAAATCCTCTTGCTTCCACTTTGTCCACAGAAACTTTCTGTAGCTCATGCAATAAATGGCTGAGACAGTAGGTGTAATGCCAAGAGATGAAGAGGAGATCCAGAATAACAGTGACGATGAAGACCCATTTCCGAATCGTGGTACTGTAACGGCATCCCCCGGTTGCTCTCCCAATCCTTTGTTAGCCAGCCTTAATGAAGACAAGGGAAGCTCAGCAGTGCCAGAAAGACTGTCCGTCCTCTCCAGCAAGGCCGTGGCCCAGGCAAAAGCCCTTGCTGGCCCAGAGACGGCTAGCGGTAGCCAGGCACAGAGGACAGCCTCTGGGTTGGCTGAGCATCATCCGACAGCTGTAAATACATCGTTAGGTGGGTCGTCGTACCCCGCGACGGTCGGTAACCTGCAGCCTGTGGGCATTGCCTCCCCGTGCTCCGAAAGCCCCTGCTGCGATGGTGACCCGAGTTCAGAGGTGCCACAGGTCCCGAGGGTGCCCGGCGGGGCTGGCGAGCCCCCGCAGGCTGTCACTGCCCTGCCCGGGAGCAACCCTGGAGGCTGCCACACACCGCAGGCTCCTTGTAGTCTGGGCCAGGTGATTTGGACGAAGACCACAAAAGTAATGGAGACCTTAGAAAATAAGAAAAAGGAGGAAAAGGAGAAGTACCGGCTCCAGCTAGCTATGTACCGACGGCTTCTGCTGTTGCGCTCAATCAGGAGCTTGCATAAGCAGCTGGAGCAGCAGCAGGCCAGA
>NW_009220386.1:0-46871 GCF_000690835.1 Fulmarus glacialis | reverse complement strand
GGAATGCTACGGCATGGTAATAAATACCAAGAAAGAAGTGTTGAAACACATTCGCTCAACCTCGCCCTCACCTTCGCCATAATCGTGTTGCTGCATGCAGAAATGAGCTTTGTAATGCCACTGGAGCCGTCAGTAAGCTTGCATGCCATAGGGGTGGTGTCCTCATACCCAAGAGTACGTGCCCACGTGCGCTGAGAGCAGAGAGGAAACAGCAGCAGGAGCAGAGAGCAAGAAGAAAGGAGAAAGTAAAGCGTTGGCCCCTGCGCTTATCTGGAGGAAACTGGAGCAAGATTGTACCTGTGCAAAAAGGTGCCTCCTGGTGCGCGCTCAAAGCCTCAAGCTGAAATAGAATTTTTGGCATATAGGTTTGTAAAAAGAAAAAAAAAAAACCACAACTGGGAACCTAGTCTGACACCTGATCTGCAAAGGTGGTCACATGCAAAGTTGCTCCGTGATGAATATGTGATATGGCACATCTCCCTTCTACTTTCAGAGCTAACAAAACTTGAGAATTAGGGTTCGTTTGTCTGCAAGAATACCTGAATCTAGAAAGCCAGGATGTTTGAAACACTTAAGCTCAGGCTTGATTATATCTACCTACCTGCCCGTTTTTCACAAAACTGCTAAGGCCATTGTACGTTTGTGACCTCTACCCTCCTATAAAATATATTCAGATTGACCAGAAATTATTGTGGGAAGGTAGGACAGTCAAACACATGCACAGGGAGACAGCGCAACTGCCTAAGCCTTATTTCCTTAGGAAAGCAAGCTAAAACCAAAAGCCTCATAATCTGGCATTACATTGGAAACCCAGACTGGCAGTGCCAGGGGAATGTTTGAGGTCTGCACAATTATTAATCTGCTGCTAACTCCCAGTGGCACTAGCGTCTGCAAATCAAGCATATTTTGTGCCTTACTGCTGTCGTTTAATGGAAGTTGGTGACAATTAGCACTTTTTATCCAGGTGTATTAGACACGTGGAAAACCCTGGAGCACTGTTTCTCCAATGGCAAGGTTAGGATGCCTGCAGGGAATTTGATGTCAGTATGCAACAAACATACAGGGAAAATGAATGCAAAAAGCTGCAACTTTTTTGTATGCATTTAAAAGACAATGTGAGTCCCTATTATTGAACATCAAATTGAATAGTTGAATGTGCTGTTTTAGGAACTGAAGCAAAAAACGATTAAAGAAGAAAAGATAGTGAAAAGCTTCCTTTTCTAGGATTTAAAGTGATATGGAAAGATCTCATTTTCTTCACATATTTATTTCTGAGAGTGCGACCTTTCCTTTTCCCCTGTTGTTTTTCTGTTGTAAATGTTTAGGTAGATGAACAATCAAACAGGTTTTTGGTGTGTTTTTTCCACATTAAAAGGCAAGTCTGTTATTAGAAGTCGTATCTTTCTGAGATTAATGTGCTATATATAGGAAACTTTTCATCCTCAGCTTTTTTGTGTGTGTATAGAGAAAGGGGGTGTGTGTGTGTACGCATGCACGCACACATCCCTGTATACAAGAGGTTATGAAAGGCTGGTGCTTCTTTTTCTGTAGGAGAAGCAGGAGTAATATCTCAAAATAATCTCTGCTGTCTGCAAGGAGTTTGGTTGATTAGATTCACATGCACACATCTGTGAGCAAGGTATTGAAGTAATTCAACAACTGAAGTGCAGCACAACATTGTCATTATTCCGTCTTTGTATTTCTGCGCACCCAAAATTATGGAAGCCCCCTGGGTATGCACAACCTTAGATAGGTTCATTCATCTCCTTGGGCCCTGGTGTAGCCTCTCACACAGCACGAGCCTCTAACTTTGAATGCAGAATTACCATAAAAACATCCTTGGCATCAAGGAGATATTTGAAGAAGCATCCTCTACTGCCTCATTTGGGGGATTTGGGTCGCCAGGGGCCTTTAGTGGGCTGCAGAAGAGAGCTGGGGATTGCATGTGACCGGGAGGTATTACTCCTGAGCTCTGCTCCCATCCAGCACTCTGCTCAGCCTTGGGAAGGCTGTCCTCTGTCACTAATGCAGGTTTCCCAAAGAATGCTTAAATACTAAACTCACCTCAGAGGTAACCTGTTCTGTCTTAATATGTCTCCTAAGCAGGAAGGTTGATCATGGCCAATAGGGCTATGTAAAGATTTGATTTTTTTCATATTTTTTGTTCTTCATGAACTAGAAAAACCTTTTTGTCATTGGTTAGGAGTGAGAGCAAGTGTTCTGTTAAATCAAACGCAAGCAAACCACTATTATGTTGTCTCTCTTGGGGAAAGAAGTGTTGAAGAAGGGACACATGTCTCAAAAATATTACTGAATTTTGAAATGTCAAACTGTTCCCGTTAGGAAGACAGCCAAAATGTATACTTTGTTAATTTTTGCCAACTATTTTTTGTTTGAAAAAGAATTATCTTCTAAATTAGACTCAGCTTGACTAATACTATCATGTCATTAAATTTTCCACTGACATAAAATATATGCACAAAAATATAAAAAAACCTTCTAAGACAAAGTAGCTATTTTGCCTCGGTAGCTGCTGAAGTATTGTCCTGCATTTGTTGCAAGAAGTGGAATGCCCCCCATTACCGCATAGAGCTACCTATAGTGTCATATTTGCATTTAAGGGTGACTAGAATAACATTAAAAAATACCTCTCACATAATACACAGTGCAGCAACAGTTGAGTTGTCAACCTGTCCAACTGTAAGTGCTTTGTGGCAGAACTGTGACAATCTTTGTTTTGTACAACACCTCTCATAAAATTTCTTGGTCCTAACTGGGATTAGTAGATGCTTCTGCACTATGAATATTAAATACCAAAAGATTTGTGCATGAACAATGCTGTCTGATAGCTGGCAAGAAAATGAAGCTCTCTTTCCATGTAGCACTTTTATGGATACATGAAAAATAAATGTTAACTGAGGAAATAACAGTGGTCTTTGCGACAATTTGCTGTTTAGCTGGTGGTTCTAGTGTGGCTACTAATAACTGGAGTTGGGCAGACCAATTAAAAGCTACGTGATTTTTAAAATAAGTTCATTTTACAAGTTTGGAAAATGTGGCTTAACAGCTTCTTTCCATGTAGCACTTTTATGGATACATGAAAAATAAATGTTAACTGAGGAAATAACAGTGGTCTTTGCGACAATTTGCTGTTTAGCTGGTGGTTCTAGTGTGGCTACTAATAACTGGAGTTGGGCAGACCAATTAAAAGCTACGTGATTTTTAAAATAAGTTCATTTTACAAGTTTGGAAAATGTGGCTTAACAGCTATGGTTTTTTCCTTGTATGTTTTTGTATCTTTTAGCAGTTGAAGGCCAGTGGGAAAGTGCCAGAATGCCATGGGTAACCCATGGAGGTGTTTTCAGGCATACCAGACAGAGCAGCAATCTCGGGTTTACAAAAGTGTGTCCTCTCAAATTGTTCGATCTCCTCATGTGGTTAAGAGGTTTGGTAGTTCGGATGAGGTTCAACTAAATTTCTTAAAATCCGTGTTTTTATCTGAACTCAAACCGCATGGGTTTAGTGCTAGCAAGAGGTACAAGCTCGAATTACTGAAATTTCGCAGGCATACCAGACAGAGCAGCAATCTCGGGTTTACAAAAGTGTGTCCTCTCAAATTGTTCGATCTCCTCATGTGGTTAAGAGGTTTGGTAGTTCGGATGAGGTTCAACTAAATTTCTTAAAATCCGTGTTTTTATCTGAACTCAAACCGCATGGGTTTAGTGCTAGCAAGAGGTACAAGCTTGAATTACTGAAATTTCATATAAGTACCTAAGAATTCACAGGTCTTGGGTAATGATGACAAAATAAGCAGTTTTGGTAGGGCCTTTCTCCCCATTATCTTACTGCCTGCCAGATCAAGCTAACGATCTCCAGGAGAAATCTTCTCTGCGACCCGACAGCGTTATGTTACCTACTTTTACAGCAAAGGTTGAAGTTAAACGCTGCTGCCTCAGCCTTAAGGTCCTGCTGCTCGCCTAACTGCCTAGCCAGCCTGAAATGGCAGAAAATAATCATGGGTTTACCATGGAAGACCGGGATGCTTAAAAGGTGCCAGCTCCCTTAGAGTCGTTGCTATCGGTAAAAATGTGTGGCTTGTGCCTTCCTAAAACCAGAAATCTTTAAGAACAGAATGGAGTTACAAACAATTAAGTGACAAAACGCATTACTGAGGTCTTCTTTAATGCAAGTCCTTTTCCTCTCCACCTCCAGCATTTCAGTTAGCTCAACTGCTGCCCTGGAGACTAGTCAGACCTGTGTTTTTGCTGTTTCTGTTGTTGATGGCTGTGAGTCAGCCAAGATAAACAACCCAACTTAACATGTTCACTTTTTACCTCTTGTGAGGCAGCCACGTGTTATGTGGGGGATTCGTTCACTTCCTCCTTCCTGAGATTTTCTTGTGTGTCTATCACGTTCCTTAATTAGGACAGTGATGATTTTACCAATTTATAGTAAATTTATGATATTGTGGTAAACTTGCGAGCCATGCATTACTAAAGGCAGATCATCCTGCATTGTTCTCAGAGCTATGAAAATTATGGACTCTGGGCATGACATAAGCATGCAAAAGATAGATTTAAAGATGAGGTGGTTTAAATCTCCCTGGCTCATGAGTAGACTTAGAGAAACCCTTTAGAGTCCTTGTTACAGTTTATTTCTGTAAATGTTACGAATTGAGAATATAAATGCATTGGAGTGCACCTTTTGCTTATGACTGTTGAAAGCAGTGCAGTAATGCAAGAGTGGGTTTGGGACATGCTTGAATGGGACCCTTCTCTGAATGTACCAGACAAGAGGTATATGTTCCTCAGTCTTAAAGCTCAGAGATTCAGATGAGCGTGATAGCCAAAAGCCTGGATGGCGGATGGAGAGTGGGAGTGAATGGAACTACAAGGCAAGATGTTTCAGGGTTTGATTTTTTTTTTTTTTTTAAATGCAGCATGGAGAATGGCACACTGGACAGTTTTTTTGCTCAGTTAAAGATGACCTTTTTCTCTTTCTCATTCCCGAAACAACCCTTTTGGATCATTGGGCTAGATGTGTGCTAAGGGGTGTTTGTGTAACTGCAGTACATGGGAGTTGATACCCACCTCTGAAGCCATGTGACTGTAGTTATTGTTGCCAAAATTTGCACATACCACTTACTGCTGTAGACCTGGCTTTTACCTAAACTGAAACATGTTGAAGTCGAGTGTCCTGCTGGCTTTCAGTGACATTTGAATCCAGACCAGGACTTTAAGGTGGTGCGCCTTGTTCAAGCCCCTTCTCAAGTTTGATGCATTTCTATCTCCCTGTGTCTTCAAACAATTACAAATGTCTTGGATGGTATTAATCTTTGTCTTTCTGCCAAAACGTTTGGAAAGATTTGGGAGAAGAGGAAAAAGGCCTTCCTATCAGTCTCTTGTGCTACTGAAGAAAGGGGAAAGGTAGTTGGTTGTTTTTAATGAAAACTTGTAGCAGGGAAGATGGCCCTGTGAAAACACTTCTGGAGGGTTTACTTAAATGTCTTGAAAATAACAGCAGTTCCTACAGGAATAAAACTACAGCTGCAAACAAGTTTCCTTAATTGTATTGATCACCTTCTCACACAATTTTAGCCAAGTCTCTTAAGTCCACAGCCCAAAGTGACTTCTGTGTGCATGAGAGGCAAGGAATTCTTGAGAATCTCAATAAAAGTTACATTTTCCCTTTGATGGGTGGGGGTTGGAAAGGAAAGGGAATGTGTGACCATTCATCACAGCTCCAGGCTCATTAGTACCCAGGAACTTTCTACTCTAAATGACAAAGAGTTTCACTGTCGCCAAAGAGAAATTGCTGGTGACCTTAGACCTCTTTTTGGAAACTAAAATAATGGAGCACAGGAGCAGAGTTTGATATTTGACCGAATTCTACACAATTATCATGCATGTGTATATAATAAAATTAATTCTGTGTCTCTGCATTGTAGCCTCCGGCAAGCAGCGTACAATCAGTTTTGTATGTATAATAGATCACAGAGTTGTTCATGAATAATACAAATGCATTGAGCAGATACTAGTGAGTGAGGATGTTTGTCTTTGCATGGAATCGAAGTGAACATGTAATATTGTGATAATATATATTTGATGAATTCAGGTCTGACTTGCCTTTGCCATAGCCTGCTAATTCCCCGACAAGGGTTGCCACAATAATTGAGTTTCCAATAACATTATGATTATTTCCACATGATAATTTAATTGTAGGTATTTTTTAATATTGTAATAATGTAGATTTGTGATTATTATGCATTTGCATGCAGATTTTCACGGTGACTCGGAGCACATCCCTACATTTATAACTTAATTTCCTATATTATTGCATATATATTTTGGGGTGAACTCATTAATGCAAACTAAAAAAAAGTAGGTCTTTTTAGTCATTTTGCTTTTATTATAAATGGCTTGAAAGCTTTGCTCATTTTTTTAGACCAGTCTAAACAAGTGAATAAACAAAAGACAACTGTAATTCACGGATGGATTAATTTAAAATAATAATGTAATTACAAATCATGGCAGATTTGTCTGAGGTAATTGGGATGCAGACTGGTACAAATTTTGTTTTGCTGAAACAAAACTTGTTTAGATGAATCACCAAGTTTAGTAGGGGCTGTTTTCCATTCTTCCAATTCCCTTACATAAGGTGTTGGCAAAGTAACCTTGGCTAAAAATTAATGGGTGTCTGTACAAATGGGTATAACAACAGGGAAGCCTGAGCATCTGGACCTAACTAAATATTATTTTGGCAAGCAGTATGCCCTGTAAGTATAGAGTTGGGTGTACAGAGTCATGACACTAGCAGAGCTTTTAATCAGTTAATTTGTCCACGCTGGAAAGAGGCTGGTTGCTTGCCTGATAACAACCTTCAAACTGCATTAGAAAACCTTGCCTGAAACTCAGTGGGGCAAAGGGAGGTAGACCTTTCCTCAGAAATAAACTCTGTTCCCATTAATTGGAGCAGACATTTGTATGATACTGTGAGCATCCTGCTTCAAATAGAGCTCTCTTCCAGGCGTATCTAAAATTGTTTTTAGCTAAATACTTCTGTTTTGAAAAGAAACTTTCCAGAGGAAGTGACACAGGGTTTGTGTGTTGTTCATTTTTCTGGTTTGTCTCAAGTGCATGCGGTTGAAGGAATGTCTCCTCCATTTTTCATCTGTAAGCTCTCAGCTCCTCCAGTCGAACTGGGGTCACAACAGAGGCAGAGTTCTAGTTATCCCTAGCTGCCAGGTTGGATTTCCATTGCCCGCATGGCAGGCACGTGCCATAGGAGCTAGGAGAATAGTCCTGGTCCAAATCTTCAGACGTGGAAGTCTAAAACTAGGGACTGGAATAAATAATTTACGGCTATCCTTTCACATCGTTCTTCACTGCATGCGGATTCTGTTGCTTCCAGTGTACTTAGGTGCCTGCTGCTACTTTCAAATGTATTCCTCTAAATTAACAGAAGACACAATGAGATTAAGTCCCTTCTCTTTCATCTTTCCTCGCTCTGTAAACCTAAGAGTTGAATGGAAAAATGAAAGCTTGATTTAGACAGTAAAGAGAGCAGCTGTGATTCTGCTGTATAGGATGATCTCTCTGACTACTTGTATAGGTAAATCAGATTTTGTCCTGAAACCCACTGAAGCAATTTTGATCCAAGTCTTTTGCAAATCCCGTCTCCAGCTAGGAACCACTTTGGCAGCTGACTCCACTAGAAGCAGTAAAAGTATCAAAAGACGAAGGTGGTTCCATCGGCAGGAGAAGTTCACAAATCTGTACCTGCTCCTTGCTGAGAGCAAGCGATAGCTCAGCACAGGGAAGATCAGTCTAGCTGTTACTTTGTTTTATAATGGGCCACCAGCATAAAATTAAGGATGTCTTTTACGCTGTGGCATTAGGTCTTAAATGATCTCAGACGTTATTTTGTGCACAGCAAGCACCATAGGATATAAAAGTATCGTTATCTCAGTAAGTCCTGGATGCAATGCGTAATTTCTGCTTGTTGTGAAGATACCTAAGGTTGTTTCAGATACCAGACGATTTATAATCAGATGACTGTTTTCATTACTATATGTTCTTGATGTTACTTGTGCAGATATGATAGATGGGTGTACATAAAATTAGAAGCAAGCCTGCTGAAAAGCACTGATTTGTGTTACATTCATGAGTAACACATGTTCATGAGTAATTTTCCCTGATGAAGGAAATTGAGACTAAACTTTTGTAATGTGGGGGATGAAGCTGCCCTGGCCTCTCAACTTTTTCAGCATCACAGAGGTTAGGACTTGGAAGAGCTCAGTTCTTTTCCTACCTTTACCTGATGGGTTTTGAACTTAAGTCACCTATTTGCCCAGAGAATGTCAGAATTGCTATAATACTTTAAATTGGGGGAACTGGTGTGGAGTCCCTCAGCCTCTCCTATTAGTGCTGCTTCTCATTCTATAAAAAAAGCTGAATTTGGCCCAGTGGCAAGGCAGGACTCCAGCTGGGTGGCTACTGTACTCTCCATGGCAATACGTGGCAGTGCTTCCATGGGAGAAATTAAGAGGAACGCTCTCCCTTCCCCTGACCTCGTACACAGAGATGGAAATACGCGATTGACCGGTGGGCAGGATCCTTTCCTAAGGAGGGCAGGGGGAATTTGTTTCAACTTCGTTCAGGAGGAAGACGGGTTTGCATCCAGGTGCCAGTCGGTAGGGTGAGGGGTAAAAATGCCTCTGCCAGCTCATGTGTCGCAACTTCAGTGCATCATGTCCTTTGCTTTGCTTGCAGTACGTGAGAAGGAAGTGTTTAATTTCAGGTCACTTCGAAGTCTTCTTTTGACACAAAATCATTTGTTGTCGCTGCTTTGTTCCTTCAGTCCAAGAAAAAAAAATCACCTTTGGTTTTCTTGCAATTGTTTTTTCCATTTGTAGTTGTCTGTGAAGCAGTGGGACCATGTCATTTCTGCGTGAGGCAGGGGCATGTTCTCTTTTGTGCACAGACCAACATTTCCCAGCCTATTCTTAAGGAAAGCATTCCTCAAGAATCACTGAAGTAAGGAAGTATTTATGCATTGCCCATCTTCTATACTGCTTGAAAATGCATGATTCATGGCCACTGGTTGTTCTTCTCATAGTGGGGAAGGTTTATTGGCCATAATCCTGGAAGTCCCCCGTGTGTCAAATGATCACTGATTGTCTTGGAAAAGGATGCTTCAGTGACAGCAGTCAGCCCCTGGGTGGAAGGAGGTGTCCCTTGTCCCTGAGCAATAACCTGTACGGATGATTGAGACTTGTTGATAGACCTTCATGGAAGTCTTCCCTAGTAGTCAGGGTTTAGCAGCGTCTGATTCGGTGAAGGATCCTTCAGCACAGGATGCTTGAACTTGATTTGTTACTCTCATCAAGGAGGGCATAAAGGTAGGCAAAAACTGAACATGCCTTGAGGCCCAGGCAGATGCAGTTTTACCACAACCTCTGTCTTATGTGGGGGAAAGAAAAAAAAAGGCTGCTAGAATTTACAAAATACAATTATTAACTAATTTCTTGATCAGGAAGACCTGTAAGAAATCAGTGATGTCTCTCCTGAGAGATCAGTGGTGTCACCTCACATGTCCTCGGGGTACCAAATGGTATAAAATGCTCACTTTGAAAGTACTGCACCGTGATAAGCTTCAACTCCCAAGGGATGCATTGTGTGTACGTTTTGTTATATATAATGACACGCTGAAAGGGCAATGAAGCTGTAAAGGAAACGCTGCTTGTCTAAAAAGAACTTATTTTTCTTTCGACCAATAAAAGAAAGAAAGAGTCTTTCAGGAAAGCAGTTAAAATAATATCATTTAAATGTAACAAGTGATAAAATACTAGAGAGAATTCACCTGTCAGACGAAGAAATTTAAAACATGAGGTCTTCTGTGTAACATAGATATTTCAAATTGGACCATTTTCCTGGTAAAGCAATAGACCTCTTCAAAAAGCTTTTAAAACAGTTGATATATATACAAAATTTTAAGGCTGACACAGCCAGCATAATGGAAACAATTATTTAAAACAGTGGATTTGAAGAATAAAGCATAAAATGTAGTCATTTCATGTAGTCATTCTAGACAATGTATGAGATGCTGTGAGATTTAACAAGACCAAAGTTGGATGTGAGACTGTGGGAGTTTTTCAGCAAAGGTGATTTTGTAATAAAACAGTTCAGTGCATATAAAAATACCCCTAGAGATGTCTACAATGCTAACAACAATATTTTGAAATTAAGCTAAAAAGACTCATGCTCTCTTCAACAAAATTCCATGTGGACATATTCAAAAATTCTGTATGGCCTCAGTGCACCGGGGCCCATTTTCCAGTAGAAATACTTTTACCTATAAAACGTATGGAAATGTATGTGAGTGTTTTCTTGTATTTCTAATGCAAAAGTAGTTGCCTTCCCTAAACTTGACACAGAATGAAATTTGAGGATATGAAACCCCAGTCAGCAAGGTGACAGAACAGTTGGGCAAATGTGTTTCAGGTGAAATTTAAATGCGAAATTCAAATTGGCCAAATAATTCATTTGATGTTATTCAGAAATAAACAAGGACTCAAAAAAAAAATAGAAAAGTGAATTGGATAGAATTGTGCAGTTGTATCTTCTATTACCTCAGAACTGGCCATCAATCACTGTCAGTTAATTATCATTAAGATTGCATAAAAAAAGGCCCCTGTGGGAGCTGGGTAGTCTGTGAGCTTCATTCTTTCATTAAAAACAAGATAAACAATATAAGCCTTCTTGGTGGTTTTTTTTTTTTTCATTTGGGTTTTTTTGTATACAAGGAAATTATGTGGGAAGGTGAATCTTGAAATGAGTAACTGTTCTGTGAGTTGCCATATGGATTGCAGAGAGAAGGTAATAGAACAAGGGATTCAAAATTAAAGTTGTTATTTGTCAGGAAGAGTTTAAAGATTCCGCGCCCCCTGACCCCCCCCCAAAAAAAAAAAAAAAGAAAACACAGTAGGATTGTCCTTTCTAAGGTGCAAAACTCCTGGGATTTTTAAAAGAAATTCTCGCTTTTTAATTAACTGTGCTCTTTTTAAGCCTTTAGGGTTTATACTTTTCTGTGCAACATCCAGTTTGGAAACTTTCTTTTTAAAAAAAGGATAAAAGCTGAAGTCACATGACTCGAAAAGGTGATTCTTCAACAGAACATGAACCAGCATGAAATTCAGTATGAGTTGCGAATACAGAAACTTTCAGAGCTTATGAGCTGATCTGAGGGGCCCACCAGCACTTAGCTAATGGCAGAAACAGGAATGCAATAGTGGACAAGAGCAGCTACTGTTATTTCCAGGGTGCTTCTCTGCGCTGCTGAGTAGCAGTTCACACTCTTAAAAGTGCCGAGGTTTGGTAGTGCTCATCAGCATCACAAACAGGAGCTGGTACCTGAGGTCTGCACAATTTCTGCCTTTGATATAAAAT
The DNA here is from genome assembly GCF_000690835.1 of Fulmarus glacialis. Lineage (NCBI taxonomy): Eukaryota > Metazoa > Chordata > Aves > Procellariiformes > Procellariidae > Fulmarus > Fulmarus glacialis. Next base: position 35,424 of record NW_009220386.1, on the reverse strand, counting down.
TGGTTCTGAGTCAGCTCATGCTTGCTCAGCCTGAGGATCACGAGGCTCTCCTGGCCAAGCTCTCTCTCTGCAGAAGGCAGCTACAGAGATTAGAGTAAGCCCTTATGAATTTTTCACATCTCTACATAATTATTTGTCATGGAAAAATGTATGTGTTATAGACAGGATTTTTTGTTTGTTGGGATTTGGGTGTTTTTTGAAGTGAGGCTTCCTTGCTAACTTTTTTCTCCTCAAACGACAGAAGAAGTGCCTTATGAACAAGAACAATTTAAAAAGGCCAAAGGCCTCTCTGTTCAGCAAAATAGTAATAATTTTTAAAAAAACCCTTGCACTTTGAATTAACCATGTTTTGGCCAATTGCCCAAATAAACCTCAGAGCTGGAGTCACGTAAATGGAACTGTTCCCACCCAGACGTCAAACAACCAAAAGGCCTGTAAGTGACACAACCTCAAACCAAAATTAAGTCTTTAGCATTGGTGAGCAATGGTTTCTAATGAGGAGGAGTGAATGACTTAAACTAGAGCAGAGCTGCCCTGCTTTGCAGGCTGAATACAGCCCATCAGGATAATTCATCTGCTCCTTGTCAACCTCCTTCTCCTGGGAAAACCTCTTTGCCTGCGCATATCCAGACTGCAGGCAGGACTTAGCGTGTGATGGGCAGCCAGGTGGTCACAAGGTAGAGAGACCTGTGTTCAGATCAGGTCCGGTAACTCACACTGTCCGTGCATCCCGTTTTTCTTTGTTGGGTATTTTCTGAAGTGTCAGGAAAGATTACGCTTTGGATAAAACCTCATCAAGTAAGCTAATTTCTGCTCTTGTATCTTTGCACTCTCTGTCATGTGTTGAGTTTCTTCATTCCTATTTGGCTATTTCAGAAGGAAGATCCTCCAGTGCCGACTTTATTTTGCAAGGGTTGGGTCAATGTTAGCGTGTCTGTAAACTTGTAGAAGGGAGAATTAGGCCATAGCAGAAGGGACAGTGCATCTCGAAAGAAAACTAAGGCGGAAACCCTAACCTCTTCTAATTTACATACGGTGACATTTTGCAGAAATATTGTAACATTAGCAGTGGCATAATGAAATTCTGCCTATCAGCCGTGGAAGGAATAATGTTACTGTAAAGGTAACCTGTCCACAGTTTGTTATCATGAAAATATTCACGGCAAGAAACATACATTTACCAATGAGTGTTAAGAACAGTGTTTTTTCCTTATATTTTTTCCTCATGGGCTATCCATCTTCCCCTCCAGATTTACTGCATGATCACTCCCTTTACATGCTAATTATGTGCAGCTCTGGTGAATTTGTTAGTAGTGACACTTCGGGCACCCAGTGGGACTGCAACTCATTATGTGGCAATGTCCAGATATATCAGATATTATTAGCTGTCATTAATCTGCTGTGGAAACATTGAGTGCACAGCCAGGAGAGAGACCAGGAAATAGAGTAAAAATGAAGTCTGCAGCTGCCCTGGCCCCCAGAAGGTCAGAGGGCAAATCAGCAGGGGAGAAGAATACACCTTAAAATGGCCGGTGCTTAGCAGCAGACTTTTAACCCATTATAAACCAACATTTCCAAGAATAGGAAAGACAAGAAGAAATGATACTGTTTTAATGTCCGTATGACTACACTTTACTGGAGGAAATGGGGATACAGCCTCTCAAACTACTGCTTTCTAATGCAATTTTGTAGAACTGCACCTCAGTGATAAAAGTGTGTGAGGAGGAGGAGGAGTGGGCAACACGCAGTGTCTGTCTCCATGTGGATAGCGCCAAAGCATAAAGCTTTGAAATTAGGCATGCGTAACTCAGAATAGGATTAGGCCTCCCCCTCCATTTGAAGGTCATATTTTATAGAACCGGACCTGGCAGTAGAGAAAATCGTGCAGGAATGAAGAGCTTGCTCTTGCTGTTCATCCAGACCTGCAATTCGCCTGTATAAGCAGAGGAGTTTGCCTCTAGACTGCGGACACAGTGCTGATCAGCCTCTGCTACGCGGCTTAAAAACACAAATCACAATAGGTTGCATTTTTGGCATCAATTCTGAAAAATAGTCACTTGTAAGGGTTATGCATATCTGTGCTTTTGCAGCATTAGTTACATGGCTTGGAGTGCAGAAATAAAAACAAAAGAAAGATTCTTCCCAGAAAGCGCCGCAGTCTTTCCGATCTCCAAGATGACTGCCCGGGACCGTAAGAAGTCCTGTCTTCTTTCTTTACATCAGCTAATAAGGCTGGAAGAAACCAGGCAGGCTTTAAGGCAAATGGGGTCTTCTCTGGTCTGAAATAGAAACAGAAAACACCAAAGCAGAGGCTAGGAATCTCTGAGTTTAGTGGCAATGTATTAACTAGACAATTTTCAGAGCAGGTGAAAGGTAATGGGTTGGTTAGTCTACGTGCGTTGGTAACTTATTGGTGGCCTCTGCTACTGTCAAGGGGCAACCTGAAAATTTAGTGACCTTAAAATAGTAATGAGTAAATAATGAGATAGGGGGATTCGAGATAGGAAAAACTAATTTTATCAAAGCAAATAAAAATAATCTTTTGTTTCCAAGGTTGCAAGGAGCTACGCTCCTTTATCTAGAAGTTGCAGTGCTTTATTTAGGAGGTTTATACAAAAACTAAAGGAAAGAAATAACTCTAAAATTCTTCAACAAATGACAGCTTATACATGTTCAGGGAAGCTGGAGTGAAGTTCTTCAGCCACTTGCTTGGAAATTTCCACCCATCTGACTTCCCTGATGGAATTTGGGAAGTACTGGTCTTATTCCCATTAAAGGGGTCTAATCTAATGCTTCACAATTTTTTACATACTATGACCTTTGTGTGATCTAATCTTACCGTAATGAGGATAAAAACAGGGGAAAAAAAAATGGCCTGATGTTTTATTTATGGACCTGTCTTCAATTAGACAGACTCTGATAAACCCATGCAAAAACAACAACTGTGGGCTCCGTTTTAGGTTGTCTTAAATTCTGCACAATCCCACGAAAGAGAAAACAAGGTTAGTATTTGGTCAAATGGCTCCCATTAATACTTCCTAAACTAACAGCCACTCATGAACTCAGGTTCTAGGAAAAGATTTAGAAGTCATTTGGTGGCATTGTGGGTTTTGCAGAAATACCCAGAAGTGTTATGGAGTACAGTGTTAGCCATGGGGCAGGTGGCAAGTACCCAGGGAAATAAAGAAGAAGCAGTTTTATCATTGGTCTTGGACCTTTGCAATTTTGGTGTTACAGGAGGGTTTGTTTATTTTTATGTGAGAGCAATGCAATATCAAAGAAGAGTTACAGTCTAATGTCGTTAATGTGGACAAAAAAATCAGGAAAGCCATTCTGAGTGCTGTATGAATACACTGAATAGGTCAGTCACAGGTTTTTTTTATAGTCTTTTTCTAGTGTTTATGAAATTTTACAAATATGGCATGCCTTGCCCTTTTTCCAGGGGAGAGGAATAAAAATTCATTCCAGTTCCTTTTTCCTTTGAGTGCTTCGAAGGACTGAACTTGAGGTGCATACTGTTTTAGTGGTAGGTTAATGAGTTACAGGTCAGGGTTATAGTGGAAAAATTGCAGTCAGCCTCCATGGTGCTGTGTTTGCCAAATTTGCATTGATGAAGCTATTATGGCAGGGGTGGGCTTTTTTTTTTTTTTTTGCATGGAGGAACGTGTTTGTTATTTGCCCATCAAGATTATGCTGTCTTTTCAGTGCCTGTGTTGCTCCTTACGATCCTGCAGGCACTTATTTTCACATTTAACATGATATGCATGAGTAGCCCTCTCTCAACTGGTGGAACTAGTCAGGTGTAAAACTCAAATGAATGTACTCTGTAGGGCTGGGGCCCAAGCAAATTCCACAGAACACAAAAGTGCATTACGTTTTACATCGTTTGCATCGTTTCTTATTCCATTGTTCGTAGCAACTTGAATAGTTAGGTCTTACCCAGATAAACCTGTATCAGCAATGCTACTGAGGATATCTGCACAGCTGCCTTTGCTGTACTGAAAAATGGTGTGTTAATGTTGTCAAGTTCGGTCTTTTAAAAGATGGCTCTTCAATATATACTCGGAAGTGTTTTCAAAGTAAATTGCTAGGGATAGGTTTAAAATTATTGTAAGTCGTGACATAATAGCAGGAGAAGGCCATCACCTTGAATTTGGAGTGTGAGAGAACCAATAAACAGAAAGAGCTGGATTGCTCTTTTTCTTGGAAGAAAATTAGGAAGTATAGTGTAAAAGTCCTAACAGCAGTTTTACCTTCCTGGACAAGCATGAATACCTTTAGGTGTATCCTAATACATTTGCTTTTGTTTTAATGATCTGCTTTGTAGAAGCTAATCATGGTTATAGATTTCTAGTGCAAAGTTAGTTGTAATTAAGACTACATTCAGCTTTCTGAAAATTAAGAAGCGACGTCAGCTCTGAGCTGATGCATTTCCTCAGGAGTTGCTTTGGTGTGTGAGCTATTGGGTTGGTTGTAATATTCTCAGAGGCTGCTGGAGGGCTTTGCTTCCTGAATTTGAGTGTCACGACATCAGGATCTGATTCTGCAATGCCTCTGCAAATGACCGCAAGTGGCAGGGCTCTATCACAGCTCTGCTCTCCTTACCTCATGCACCACTTTATAGCATGCAATACTGCCAGCGCAGTAGGTGTTAAGTGCCATAAATTACCCTACCTGATGTAAAGGGTAATCAATATTGAGGGTGATTCACTGTTTTTGTGATGTTTACAGGGAAAATGGAAGGACAGATGAGTTAAGGTTTAGATTCATTGCAGCTTTCCTGATGTTCCTGGTCATTTATTCATTATCGCCATCACTCATTTAGGTCACTTACTTAGGCACTTGCAGACTGAGGAACTAGCTAGCATGACTGAAGAGGGAAGAATCCGACCTGAAATTACCAAGCTGTGAGTTGTCATTAACGTTTTATTTAAAAGGATTCTAGTGCAGCTGAGACAAGAACAAGAAAATGCAACCAGAAAAGTAACACGACCAAAACTCAGGGCAACGTTTCAAGACTGTTTTTTTAAAAATCTAAATATTTTTGCTGTATTTTCCAAAGTTGCAGGTGTTGATATTTTTTATAATTACTAGTATTTTTATTTCATTAGCACTAGAAGAATGGAAATCAGAGCCCTTTTGCTGTTGTTCTAGCTAGAAAAAATGTAGGAGTTTTCTGAACCCCCCCAAAAAATAATTTAAATGGATAAAACAGATTAAGGAGAGACTGTTTAAAGTGCGCGGAATTATGAACATTTGAGAATTCATGTTTCACTGCCACAAATGGCTGCAGAAATTGGGTTGCATGTGTCTATCCATGTGTCTATGTGTTTATATGTGCTGAAAGTGCATATTGTTGGATCAAGGGTGAGTAACAATTCCACAAGTCTCCACTAGACAGTTGCAACTGTTCATTTCAGATGAAAAAAAATTATTTCATAACAAAATAGAGATGAACAAACCTTAATTCACTTTAATTTCTTTTAATGAGGAGTTACACTATGCAGTACCAAAACATAGTAATTTCCTAGATTTATTGTAATCTGTGTCTAAACTCATCAGGTGTTTACTGAAGTTTTGTTTCCTTAAAAGCGTTGTGGCTATGCATTCAACTTTTAAACCTTGTTCTGGAGAGTGTTGTAGAATCAACTGCCTCTGGAAAGAAAAAATACAACACAAAAAAAACCCCAAAACAACATCAGCAAGCCAAAAAACTAACCCAAAACACCACTGGAGTTTTTTCAGGAGAAAAAAATTTAGAGATTCACGGGGAATTTTGCTATTCCCCTTAACAAAGCCAAGGTTCTGCCCTGGTGGCCTGGGCCTGGATCTGGAATAATGCTGCATTAGGTGGATGCCTATTCTGGATGTGTTAAAGATCCTAGTGATTTCTCTCACTTTCTTTCTCCTCTGTGCACCAAAATCTAGCCTTGACAGTGAATTTTGACGGCATCCTTTCTGAACAGCTTTATATGATTGCTTCCATCCACAGGTTACTTTATTCAAGTGGATTTGCCACGGAGCACTTGCCCATTAGCAATCTCTTCTGCAGCCTGCTTTAAAATCTGCTTATGGTTATGGCCAGATAAAAGCATGTGAGGTCAGTTTGGTAGAGCGGAGACAAATACTTTAACATAAGGTTTTCTGTTTTGTGCAAGCAGCTAATAAAAGCGCCCGCAGGTGTTGAGAATTATCCTTCTTTTGGAGATTTCTTTACAATCTGAATCTAATCTTGGCAAAAGCTTTGGCAAGGATATCTGGCACATTAATTAAATGACTTTCCCTCCCCCACAGGTCTATGCTGTAACTTTGATTAACCACTTCTGTGCCCAGGAAACGAACTGCTGGATAGGCATTATCAGTTTTGCAGGTGTATGGATGTTAGAGATAACTTGGGATTCCTCCTTTACCTGGATGGATGCTCCTTACTGCTTCAACACTACACAGCTTTTCCCCTAGCGACAGCTACAGAGATCCTGCAGGCTTGTTAGAGATTTTAGTAGGAGGACCTTTTTATTCAATATGTATCTCTGGATGGCCTCTGCTGAGAAGTTTCAGATCCTTAAGGGATCTGACTCCTCCAGAGCTCCCCCTCTATTTAAATGGCTTTTCCTTGCTGCAGTATCACAGCTGTGACACATCAAAGCCAGTAGCTGGTGTGGCAGGACATGCATTCCCAAATCAGCCTCAGTGATGAAAGGCACAAACACAGGTGATTTGCAGTGACAGATTTCATATCTTACGGTGTCATTTTCATGAATGACTTGGCTAATTAAATTTAATGTGAACAAGAGCTTGCTTACATTCTGCCAGGCTTAAGATGTTCTTACTCACACCTTACTTAAGGAACAATTCCTACTGTTGAATAAGGGTTCCAGGATTTAGCCCTCTGTTAGCAGTCTTCCATAAACCCTTTGTTTTCCTAACATGTTAAAAACCAAGGCTTAATGGGTTCATGATGACATCAGTTATCAAGATTTGTGTGGTGTTGGCAGATGTTGAATTTTCAGTGGAAAACCATTAAACAGATTTGAGTCAAGGCAAGTTTCACAACATGCACGTATTATACTGGTGGTTACATGTGTTGACTTCAGCTTTATTTATTACAAAGGAAAACAGGCCTGTACTTATACAACAACAGCAATGAGAAATTAATCTTCCCAATAGGAAAATCAGTCTTGTCTTGTTAAAGGTACTCAAAGTTACATATTGAGCATGCTGAGCTTGCAAAAACTGTGTCTGCAACTTTCAGGTTTAATAAATCCAAAGTTAAATATTAAAAAAAAAAATTGTTGGTTACCTTTATTTTTAGACATCCAGTATAAAGAAGGCTAAATTTCAGAAAGTGTTGAATGTCCGTTCTTTGACAGCTGTTCTTTCCAAAATGTCTCAATTTGAATACATGTTTATTTTCATACCTGGTTAGATTTGTCACTTTTGAATGCTGATCGCCCATCAGCTCAGAACACATCAATTCTATATTAGTTCTAATATAGAAAAGTTTCTTTTTGTCATATGACTACAAAGTTTGCCCAGTGGTATTGTCTAGACCAATGATGGTGTCCAGGCCTACATGTTATGTGATATTTGCATAAGAAACATGTGCCAAGCATTGAAACCAAGTACACGGGAAGAAATGATTTTTCAAATGAAAGCAAGATCCAATATAGGGGAAAAACCCCAAACAAACCCAACAAACCAAAACAACAACAACGACAAAAATCAAAAAAGAACAGTTCCATTTTGTATATGTGTGTGTATATATAGTAACTTGAAATGAGATGGTTTCTTCTCTTTTAGTTGCTGCAATGTTTGGTTCATACATTAGGTAGGACTTCAGTTTGGAGACGTACTCATGCAGTGCACCAAAACAAAAATGTGTTGTGTCTCACTCTCTACTCAGTTGTAAACGTGTTGAAGACTTTCTATTTTCTTGGAAACTGAACTTCATTCAGTTGTTATGAGTTACTTCAGGTTCTGCTTATGCATCAGGAAGCATCTAATCTTGGTCTTTCTTGTTAGAAGCTACCAGCAAAGTTGTTCTTATAATGCACCTTTCCCTCCCCTGAAATTTGTTCCGAATCTTTGATTGCTGGTGCTGCTGTCAAGGCATGAAGTTTTCTGAATGCCAAAATTCATTCTGACAGTGACTATAAGGTTTCAAGGGGTAAATCAATTCTTTTTATTCATATGGTGCACTACATACAGAATCATTAGAACAAGCGGGGATATTGCACTTCTGTGTGTTTAAAAGTAAATAATTAAAAAAGAAAGGAAAAAACCTAACATTCTAACTTTCTTATGAAGAAGCACTTATTTTTATATTGATTTTTTAAGATGGTTTAAGACACTTTGAGGAAACTTTTCTTTTTAAATAGGCAGATTTTAAAAAATTGAAATATTTTGCCATATCGTTTTTATTCAGAAAATCTTAAAAAATAATTTTATATTGAAATATTGCTTTGACATTTTGGAATTCAAACAGATTTTTAATTTTCAACAGCCTTTCACTTTATTTTCTTCCCATTTGTCTTATTTAACATTATAGCTGCACAAAATAAGATCAACGTGTTTTGAACAAGTAGAGGAATTTTCTCCACTGTTTTGGGTTTTGCTCCAGTTTGGAACAGGGCCAAATTTTTCTGTCTTGCAATCCCATGTAAACCAAAACTTTGACTTCAGCAGAGCTCTATTTTTCATCAGGCAAACAAACAAAAAAATTCCTTTACAGGGTGCATGCAAAACCATTGTTCCTTCATCAACAGCAACTCTTCCAGTATGTGAAACCAATCACCTGATAAAAAGGATAGGGCAGATGATAACCTTTGAATTAGGACCTCAGTTTTCACCAGCTGAAGAACAAATGATCATCCACAGATGTTAGCGTGGAAAAGAAAAACATTCTCAATCTTTGCAAGTAAAAAACAAATGATGAAATGTTGGATAATTATGATTTCATGAGTTACATGATCTCCTAATTATTACAAATGGGTAAATAGAAAGACTCTGATTATTTACACTGCTGACCTGCCCCAGTTTTATGCCATTCATTATAGTCAGTAATGTTTATAGCAAAATTTTTCCTAACAATAACATTTATAATATTTTAATGTGTGTGTATGGAGGGAAATAGCACATGAAAGAATTTCAGTGCAAATAAACCTCAACCATTTTACATTTGGAACTCCACTGTATTATTTTAGGACCCCAGTCCTCAAAACACTTATGGTTAACTTTCTTCACACAATTCCAATGGGACAACTCATATGTTTAAAGCTAAGTCTTTTCTTAAGGGTTTTCTTGTACCCTTTCCCGTCCTACCCTTCACTTCCCAATGTGTGTGTGCACAGGGTGGGGTAGATATGTCTAAGCAGATTCCTGAACACACTGAACTCTTTCTCCGTTCTCTGGAGCACGTCATTTTAACGATATAACTATATAGGGGTTTGTGTCTGGATGAATATACAGATGTTTGCACAAGTATTAATTAATTTATTCCGTGGGCACCAAGTAATTATCTATTTTGCTGCAAGGGCAATTTGCTGCCATACTAAGCAGAAGGCATTGTTTTACCAAACAAAACAAGCATAGCAGCATTTTCAGCCATGTGCTGAAATGTGTGATCAGTATTAAAATGTGTTAAGCATGGCATCATTATTCTAAACCCAGCCACAGAGATATAAAATGCAGTGTGATATTGCAAACTGAGCACAGTTTGATTGTAGGACACCCGGGTAGAGGATTTTTGTATTAGAATATACATTGCATCTATAATGTCTTCTTCTCTAAAATGTAATTAGTTTTTTTTATGAACTGGTAAAATATAGTACATAAAGGACTCAGGGGATTTCCATATAGCCACATTTATTCCCACACGTCTTTCCAAATCATAAATGGTTGTCTTCCTTAGAAATGGATTAGGACAAATTGCATTAGGACACGACTGTGAATCTGATTAAGGTGGAACCATGATCAGGTTTTTTCTTTTGGGCAACCATGTTTTCTTATAACAACCAGAAGACAAAAAAGCCTTTGGCAAGATGTTTCAAAGGCCTTTCTCATATGCACATAAAAGCAGTTTTCATGCTAATTCAAAAATTGGTCCACACCTATAATTTCTTTATATAGCCAAGACAAAGCTTTGGGCAAAATTTTGCAGTAGTATATATTTCAGATACAGACTTGTGGTTTCAGTAAAAGCTCGTAAAAAGGAATTTCCATGCATAATTTCCTTAAGGAGAAGACTCTGAAGGCAATCTGCAAGAGAGGCGCAAGATCAGGCATTGATTCCAAATCGGTTCAGTGAGAGGTACACTGAGAATACATCCCCAGTGGAAAACTGTTTTAATATACTGAATAAATACCTTTTCAAATGAATGCGCTCTTAGAAAGGCCCCAGCCCCTCCTCTTTTTGTGTTAGCATCTGACCCAAACCAAGCGCATTGCATGACATTATTTGACATGGAAGGAAACTAACACAGGTGTGTCTGTCAATGGGCAGAACTGCAAATGTTTGGAAAAAACAAAACTTGGCAAAAACGGCTGTTACTTTCTTCCCCACTGCCCCCTGCCTTTTTTTTTTGAATGGTATTCTCAACCCCATAAAGCTAAAGGGAACTTAATTGCAGTGTTGTTATCTCTCTGTTGTAGTCAAATCTGTTGGTGCTCTGTTGCTACTCAGCAGAAAACCAGACTGGAAGAGGCTGGGAAACCCATCTTCGTTTGCCTCCTTACAGCTCCATTGCGTATGAGTGTTTTGATCTCTTGAACTAACACGTAGGATTCAGCTGAGAAGTAGGACTCCACTGTGTTAGGAACTGAAAGTCTGTATAAGGAAAGAAGGTCCCTTAGGGGACCCCAAGGGCTAGCGTTTGGCATATGAAAATAAAGAGAACAGGTGGGTCTAATGAATAAATTCTGGAAGCCTGAGGAGCTCCATAACCTTTGTGCTTAGTATACTAAGTATCAGTGGTATTATACGGCCTGAGTAACTGCAGCCATCTGCTTTATTGCTAGCCTTGCTGGTTTTTACGTTTTTTTTCTAGTTTAGACCAAGATTCAGTGATGTTTATTTTAAATTGTTTGTGTTTGACCTGATATTAGCATTGTTTTGGCACATATAAGTAAGAATCTGCATTCTTCATGTGTCTCATGCAGGCAGAGCCCAGACAAAATAAGAACAGATCTGAACTGTGGTCCAAATTTCAGGGTGTACCCACCCGGACTAGTTTTTTCCTGAGGCTGGAAAACATCTAGTTATCTCTTGTCTGTTGTTGTTGGCAACTCATTCCAGTTTCCTCCAGAAGCTGAGGGCCTGACACGAATGTGGTTGGAAGCTTGAGCTAGTGACCCAACAAGTGACTCCTCACCATTTTTCCAGGCTGACAGTCCTTGGGTATCTCTCCAGACTTTGCATGTTTATATAAACTGAGTGTCTGAAAGTGTTATGAATCAGTAATGTTAGTTTATAGCCCAGTTTCCATAAGTAATAATGACCAAACAAATGCAAAAACTTTTTTGTCTTTTTCTTCCCTTGGCATTTCAAAATGGGTTTACTCACACCTGGGACTGTCAACACAGCTAGAGGAAGATCCCTTTCGGAGGGGCTGAAAACCAGCAGTGGTGGGCACATTCCTGGATTTCTTGGCCAAGCTGGGACTCAGTTCTGAAATATAAGTATGCATGTTCTCCCCTCGACACTTCGAAGTAGAGGTTCAGCTACAATTCACAACAGTAATTTTCAGCTGAAACAGGAGAGATGCAAACACCTACCCTCGTCTTCCCCAAACCTTCTCTTTCGCTTTAGAAGACAACATCTTGGCCCATGCCAATACAGTCATGGCTTGTTGTAGAGTTCAGGTCTTACTAAAACTGTTAGAAAACACAAAGTCAAAAATAATTGTAGCGAAGTGGGAAATAATTGTGTTAATCAGAAATAAAACAAGCTAAAAGGGGAGAAAGAAAAGGTTAGCCAAAATTGTCATGTGAAGTTTTCTTATCTATTGGAGTTTGTCTCAGGTTTGTTCATCCAGTTTATATATATATAAAAAGTGAGTGAGGGAGAGAGGGGCATGTACACACACACACATAAAATAAAGAAGGAAATGTTAAGATCAGAAGTCAAAAATCTAAAACTAAACTATTGCAGGATGTAAGAGACAGAATCTCTTTGGTAAATTCATGAGCTGGATAATCTATCTGTAACAGCAGCTTATTATTTTCAGAAAATTTAGTCCTCTTTTTCTCAGTAATAATGAGTCTTTCAGTGTAAATTTTATTACTTTTTAGACGTGTAAGCATTTCTGTGAAAAGTAGAGCTGGCTGGGAAGTCAGCTGTTGAAAAATTTATATAAAAGCAATTTCTTTATATATATTTAAAAGTATATCCAGAGGTTTTCAGAATCTTCCCAGCTCAAAAGCTAACTGAACTATGTACTAAAATGGGGAAAAATTTTACTTTGTGTTTGTTCCGTTTATTTTTCATGACCATTTTAGCTTTTATTTTAAATTTACAGTGAACCGTTTCAATAGAATCGGGCTTTTTTTTCTGAAATGGAATTTTTGTCTAAAATGTCAAATTAAAAAAATTTAAATTACGTGTCATGTAAACAGTGTTCATATTTGATTTTCCCACAGATTCTCTGCTTGGAATGTTCCTTTGAGAATTAAATAGTTCATACAATCAGAGTGGTTATCTAAATCATGCAGTTCTCTTACTTTCTCTGATTGGGTAAGGTTTTATAAACTGCTTTCACTTCTGCCTGAAGTAAGGCTTATTTGTTTCACAAAATTATTTTCATTTCATGAATGAATTAATCTCAGCTCCAGACATAAAAATTCACTCTCTTGATACTGTGCTTACATTAATATTTGTGAGAAGTAACAAAGATGAAGCAAAATTCAATGTTTCTTAGAAGTGTCATGTTGGAGTATTTTCGCTGTTCATTCACTGGTACCTTGCAGCTTGGCCATCACTGCAAATCTGTTCTTTAATTTCTCTACAAAAAGTGGCAAATCAGTCACCAGAAGGCCCTGCAATTGAAAGTACGTATGGAGAGTGATTGGAAAACCTGACTCCTGGTTGTAATTATTCATATGATTTACCTGCAGTCATGTAACTTTTATGGCACTTAAAGATACGCTGTATCTATTTATTCAGCTAATTGTCCCAATCAATTTCCGTGACAAATGTACTTAAATCCAATAGGGTTGGGTGCTAGATTCTTAGCTAGCTTAAAGTTTTATGGAGTTATGTCAGATGGAAAATCTGGCCAAGGAGGGGGTTGAAATGGAACAGACCAGGGTGATCCTTGGGACCTTTTTTCACTTTATATTATTCTGGTTATATTCCAAATAATTTCTAGTGAAGAGAAGTACCGGAAGGACTAACAGAGTTATAGAATAATTCAGGCTCGAAGGGACTTGAAGAGGTTGTCCAGACCAACTCCCACGTACAGGTCCAGTCCTCAGACCATCCAAATGGCCTTCAGCAAGACTCTCTCCAGTTTGTCTCTCTCTGTTTTGTACTGAAGGGCCAAAAAGTAGACACAGTAAGAGTCCTCTTTCTTCAAGGTCATTAGTAGCTATCTCTGACAACTACAGTAACATACAAATATTTTGTTTCATAGTACTGACTTCAGACCATCTGAACTTTTTGCCGTTAGAGAAATTTCCTAAGTTGTCTCAGCTTTCTAAATAAACATCAATAATTCGTAACATTGGAGAGCTCTTCCTCTGTAGACGTGTATTTGTATAAACATGCATAGTTGCCATATGCCCCCTAGATACTCCATACATGCACAATCCCACCTATTTGAGTCAAAGAGATCACTGAGGAAGACATAACTCCATTAAAGGAAGCTGTGAAGAATGTCTTGGAACGAGGTAATTAGGGTAGCAGTTTCTCACCTGCTCCAAACGAGTGATGGGTATGGCCTGGCCTGTCTGACCAGATATACAAGCCAATGCCTAAGTTCATGAATGCACCACCCACCATTCCCTTTTGCTGCCAGGTCAGCCTCACCGCTAAGGAATTCTTACAGTCTCCTCTCAGCATCTCAGGCTCTAAATTAATTCTGCGGCAATGTCTAATACAAGTATCTGCACAACGGTGGATCTACTGTATCCACTGAAATTGGGAATAGACCAAGAGAAAACATCTCGGAAAGAAAACTGAGATCCTGAAAGAAAAGCCTCAGCTAGTTGATCTATAAACGTTGAAAGTGATTGAGAAGAAATCATTCCGCTAAATGACTGAGTGAAAGCCAATCACAAGTATGTATTAAATACAAGCGTGTGTGTATACATGTATGTGCATTTATGTACATGCACACATACAACATGCACACATACAATTTGAATTTTCTTCAGTTTTTCAGCAGTTCGTTTCAAAAACCACAGAAATTGAGATTATCAAGTACACTTTATTTAATCATCTTGCAATTACAAAGTTATGTATATCTTAAAATTTAAAAGTCACTAATTTGGGCCAGGCTGATAGTACGATTAAATACAAGAATTTAACTGAGGTGGCTCACATAATGTCTTACAGCTATAATTTGTTAGAAGCAGTGGAGTTTTCTGACAATACTGTTGTGGAATAATTATGGGATAAAAGCTGGAATAAGGTTATTTCAAAACCAGTGTAAGGTAATGTGAGCCAGAACTCTCAAAGTCCCTTAATAGGTGTTCTTAACTCAGTGTTAATACTTTATTTAACATAACGTGCTGTGCACTCTTTATATTGTTAGCTTGGAACAGATGATTTATGTTGCTCTTGCATCCAAACAAGAATTAATGCCCTTATCCTATTTGACTGGAAATGTTAAGCACTTTTGTTCTCAGACTTGTATCAGAATGATAACAAAAACATAAAATCAGCAAGCTTTTTAATGAACATGGGGTTAATTTGAAGTGCCCTGATTTACAGATATTAGAGTAATGCTCTTTCAAGTATTTACCGAGGTGTTAGAAAGCTTGTGTTCCCATTCAGCTCAAACAGTTAGTGTACTGCACTTTCTTTGTTTCCAAAATATTAGAAAGTGGCAGTTAAGAAAGCTATTGGAGGCAAGTCCCTTTTTTTTTTTTTTTTTTTTACAAACAATGATGGCTTTCTTTATGTTTTGAGGGAATCTGAAGCGAATGCCACAGCTAATTCATCTGATCCTGTTCAGATCTTGGTTTTGCAGGTTTCTGTTGTTTTCCAGGTGTTGCCATTTCTTTTTTTTTCCCCCCATGGTTTAGCTTACTTGTATGTATTTCATACCTGCATCACAGTTTACTCACCTGCTTTTATTACTTTTATTGGTTAATCTCAGTGCAACTGGATTTTGCTAGTGTAAAAGGCAATCAGTGCAAGCACAGTGACTGACACAGTTGCTTGTCAGTATTTCACTAACAGGTATGCAACATTGTGTTCACCTGTACAGAAGACTTTCACTCCACTTCATTTTGGTTTAACTACTGGAACAAATGCATGCATTTTCCTTTCTTTTCTGGTTATTGTCCCTGTGTAGGTTTTGCTGGTAAGAGCAACAGACACCATTGTCCGCTGTCCTGCTGCTGGCGGTTAGATCTGTTCAAAGGAACTAAAGAATAGGTTCATCAGAAGTTTGTTACCATTTTCAATTTTTATGAGCAAACCTTATGTCCAGAATTTTAAGAAAAGCTAAGCTGTTTTTATGATCTGGCATATAAAACAAGGGCTATTTTCACCTTGGCATAGTTTTGACTTAATGGAACATCAATTACGAGCTAAAGCATATAAGTGATGACATGCTTACATATATTCTTAGAAAAGAAAGAAGAGGAGAAGAAATGTTAGCCAGTGAAAGCTTCATGTGCACACAACTGAAAGGAGGAAAGTGGAAATGAAAGTTCAAGCCATGGCAATGAGAAATGACATTTCCTATGGGCACAGTAAAATGTAGAGCACATACCTGGATAAAAATCAGTGAGAACCATAAGATGACATCACTGAAATTGTCCCGAGATAAAAATTAGAGAATATCTAAGGTTGGTGGGATGAACACCAACAGAGTGTTCGATGTTTTTCCAAGCCCTATTAGAGTACTTTGGCTTCCCATGCTCTGCTAGACTTGGCTGATTATTCACCAGAATGTGATTTCTGATGATTGTGAAGGTTAATAGCCCACCCCAGTCTGAACTCAAGCAGGAGAGAGACTGGTGAAGATAAAGAGGAAGTACGCAGTGTATCTGAATCTCCAACAATAGCTGATTTGACAGATTAGCAAGGCTTTGGTCTGTTCATATTTATAATCAGGTGTAGTCCTTCCTTGCTGGATTGATTCTTTCAGTCATAAAGTATGTACTATTTATTTAACACTGCAGCAGAGTAAGATTGCAATTACTAATTGAACCTGAATATCTGGATTTGAGAGGATATTTCTTTTAAATCAGTGCAAGTTGCTAGCAAATGTACAAAGCACTTTATATATAAAGCATACGTATAAAGCATATTACTCCAGTCCCTCCAAGTATGAAGGTCTTTTCAGTGGTTGTCTCCTTACTTCTTCTGCCTTATACCATTCCTGAATAGCTAACCCCGGCATTTGAGAGCCGGGAGATAGGGGAGAGATGAAACACCCACTTTTCAGTTTTGTGTCCTTCAGTTGTTGAATGCATCATTTAGTGTGCATGGGAAGATATTAATCTGGAAAAAGATCTGATATTTCACAATTACTATATCTCCCACTGACTTCATCTGGATGACTTAGGTGTCTCAAACTGGGCTTTCAAAATTCTTGCAGTCCATAAAGGCTTTCTACGAAACCCGAAGTTTTGTGGGGAAGTCCTGGAACAAGCTAACAAATCATGCCATATATATGTTACATCAAACAGCTCTGAAGCCCTGAAAGGTCAAGATCCAGAGATGCCATGAAGTCCCTTCAGACATTTACTTTTGCTATTGGTTGTACGTGCAAAAGAGTCGGATACTCAGGAGATGAGAAGTAGAATGAAAGCTTGAGGAGAGAGCATCCGTTTCTGAAAACGTTACAATAAGTGTCTTTACCAAGGTTGCGCAGAAAATGGGAGTCAGACTGTATAAATCCAAAGTTTTTAGTCATGCTAGCCCTCCAAAAGCAGCCCTTTCTTTTCTTTCAGCTGGCACTGCCACAAACCACATTTATATTCTAGATGTTGTCCAAAAGAAAGGAAAAATGAATTTTCAAATTTTCTTTCTGTTGCATCGTCTGTTTATTACACACAGTGTTGTTGCACATAATGCCAGGATGTGAAATGATTCAGGGACTCATGTCTTCAGTCGTAATGTGGGAAAACAGAGAAGCAGTTGGAGAGTAATTTCTCACACCTTTCTGCCATGGCAGTTCTTTCTGCTATGATTTAAGAAACTACAGGCAGTGGAAAAGGTTCTCTTCGAAAATGTTTTAAATGTCAAATACAAGATTCATTTCTATACTGCTTTAATCCAAATGCCAGAGTTCTGAGCTAAGCTATCAATCTGACCAGAACTTCATGAGCTTTGCCTGTCCAAACAGCTATCTCTTGAACTGGAAGTCCCGCTAACACTAACGCAACATATCAGCATATTTTTTAAGGAAACGACAACCTTTGTTTCTTTGTGATCATGTGCTATGGCATCCTTAGACTAGTTTACTAGGGGTGTTGGTGAGGGGACCTTGGGTGCATAGTAGCCGCATCCTGCCGGAGTCTTTTACACCAGAGCAATGGGCTGGGAAGCCAAGGCTGTGGGAGGGAAGAAACTCTGGAATTATTCAGGCAGTGGGAGAAAATTAGTAGGGTCAGGGGTATTTCCGATAGAGATGCTAAGTCTAGAACTGATCACTGCCGTCATCAGATATGGCCTCTGCCACAGGGACCCTGGAGCTGACTCTGGTGCCTTATCATCTGCTGATGCTCTGCTTGAAAAGAGCAACTGTTCAGCTCTGCCTGTGAGGTTGATCTGTTATTGAACAGTCTCTGTTCAGTCATTGCAAAGGAGTATGTACCCCCTTCTGTGCTGAAAAATATATGCCCTTCTTCAGCTCAAAGTATGACTATTCCCAGCTTTTAGCCAGGAGGTCCTAGTTTCCCTTTTGGTACTAGATCTTTCCCTCCAGGAAAAATTTACAGTCTCCTCCCATTTTTTGTCATATTTTTCAGTCCTTTAATTTTGTGATTCTTCTCCTAAAATTTTCAAATTATCTGCCCTATCCTTCAAGTATGGACATCAAAGTGCATTTCAGTAGCAGTTTTCTCGTTACCAGATGTAGAGGTAATATGATCTCTTTGCTTTTCCAAGATCTTGTCCTGTCTTTGCCATGGAGTTAGTGCAGTTAGCCACAGCAGTACACTAAGATCCTCCTCCCCAAGGTGTTCAGCGTCCTTTCTTCTGAGGTACTGTTTTCCATCTCACGTAAGGACTACCTTCTTTGATAGGAATTTCCCGAAAGCTGTTCAAGTGAATTTTTGGACCTACTCAGAATTATTTTTTGCAAGATAGATGACCTTGTACTACTTAGATTTCAATGGAGTGGAAACTTCAACAAGAGGACAATACCCTTCTGATCTGCGAGTAGTCCTGGAGCAAACAGCTCAACAGTGTGACATGGCTTGATCATAGAAATTGCTGTCTGACGCTTACTTCTGCTAAAACTTAAAGGCTGTCCAACAGGAGAGTCTGTGTTTTCTAATGTAAAATAGAAAGATCTCAAATCATTGGAAAGGCTGTCCAGACAAGCAGGGATCATTTACCTGAATTTTTTTTTTTTTTTTTTTAAACCAGAAATCTACCTGATCTTATGATTTACCTAAATCATAGTGAGTAGATTATGGTTAGTCAGCCAGTCTCCTTCCAGGAAGAGCTGCTCACTAGTTTTCTGTTGCAGGAAGGCAATTATATTCTGTGGGAACCAAATTTTGAATCATCAGAGTGGCAATGGTAAGGAAACATCTTCAACACATCTCACTGCACCAGTTCGTCTCAATGCCTTTACAGTGTCTTCTGTTTCGTAGTACTCATCTTCTAAAAGAAATGTCCAAGTATGATTGTTTCCAGAAATACTGCCAGATAACGGTTGTTTCCTAAGGCTACGTTTGTTAGAAGAGACCGTGTAAAGCAAGCATAGACCTTTGTTTCAGAAGTGACCTCGATAGTGCTCGTTGGCTCCCGTTTACTTCCCAGATATGTTCTGTCTCCCAGTTGGTATGGCACTGCTCAGTCTGGGCCCACCAAGGTACTGCATGCATCTCCCCAGTTCCAGCTACGACTGCTGGTGGTAATAAGTACTTGGGACACCAGGTCTAACTATCTTGCCCATCAACCCAGTACCTCTTGTAGTTGGTATGGGTATTATTTCCACACAGGCCAATTTGTTTCAGGTAAGCCAAGCTGTTTAGGTACTGGTTAATCAAAACTGAGGTGAGTCACTCAGACTGAAATTACATTGACCACACATGGGCCTTGCCTTACTTAAGTTAAAATATTTTAAAACCAAAACTAGTGAAGTTAAAGTAGCTACAGTTTAAAATAGGGTCTACGGAGACTTCTGTCCAAATACTGAGCAGGATCTCTTTTTGCAGAAGAGAGTGGGACCAGAAGACCAAACAACACTCTAGGCAGGAGCAGATGTGCTTTACCTGTGGAGGTAAAGTGAAAGAACCTTTGTTTTTCTTGAACAGGACTATGCACGTACAACTATCTATAAAAAGCAGTCATACTCTTGGACAACTAGTACCACAGGTATTTGCTATTTTTCTCTAGTGAAATCAAATTAAAAAATAATTAAAGGTTCCCATCATCTTCAAGCTTTTTTTAATAAGCAAACAAAATGCGTTTGCAAAAGTTCTACGTAGGCATGGTTAAAAGAGGAAGGGAGGGATCAGGTTATTGCACAAGCTGTTTGAAGTTTTCTTTTGACCACAGTTAAATTCAAAGAGCCAATCACTGAATTTATGCAGCAACTTTTCTTCATGGGAAATGTGTCATCCTTGAGAATTAGGATGTGAAATACTGATCCTGTAAAATAACCCTGAACACTTCAGATGATTCCAGGAAGGTCAAATATTCATCCTGGGCAGCTAGATTCATCTCATAATGTCTCCAGTGCACAATTCAAGATTAGCCATTCATTAAAGTTCTTAATTTTTGCTGATTTAGGTTTAGCACTTGGTTTTGGAAGGGAGTGTAATCCAAAAATTGATTTTTATGTGGGTTTTGGAGTAGGAACAGGAGATCTGGGAATTGTTTTCTCTTTGTTGTCCTTGTTATTTTTGAATCAATGTTGGTAAAAGTGAACAGACAGCTTACAGAGATCTGCATTCATATTATCTTGCTGCTAAGCATGATCCCTTATAGATATGTTTAACCTGGTATGAAACAACACAATGCAAAGATTGTCACTGTCGAGCAAGTACAATAGTACATTTATGCTCTGCTAAGATTTTTCTGCTATCCTAGCTATCTAGTTTGAAAAGTTTTTTTCTTTTTTTTTTTTCCTTTTCTTTTTTTTCCCCTCTTTAAGCAGGGAGTTCTGTAAAACTAAATACTAAGTGTACTTCGTCGCTGCTGGCAGATGTGCCCTGTATGACTCAACATTCAGTTCTTGTGGTCAACAGCAATTTAGACTTGAAGCATGCGAACTTTGGCAAGACACACAAGCTTAATTTTTTTTTGTTGGTTTGTCTTAATGTGTAGTTTAAATGCAATGTGATATTTGGAGAGGCAGCACATCCTCTGGGAAATCCATTCAAATAGTAAGCACAGCCATGTCTAAAACGGGATTTTTGGAAAAAAAGATTATCCTATTCATGCCTCTGAGAAGGAAAAGAAACAATCAGAAATATTTGGGTTTTTTAACAGAGAAATTCTCCTATCAGTCAAAAGCTAATCGAAATGTAATGGGAGGGTTAAAGGGCCCTACCTTGTTGATTTTACTCACATAAATAGTTCCACTGAGTTGGGTGAATATACTATGTCTAAATGGGCTCATTGTAGGGGGGGAACTGTTAGATAGTCCTGTTAGAAAGCAGTGTAATCTTTGGCAATGGCAGAAGGAGTCCAAATTTCCTTTCTAATAGACAGGCTAATCAGTTGCAATTAAGAGGCAAAGTAGCAGACTAATAAAGTACACTTGTTACCAGTTGTCATCTTAGTGATCAATTCACACGTCCACGACAATAACATCAACCCTTCAAGTGCTCTAATGACCCTGAATCCCTAAAGTGATGGGAGGATTAGGGCAAAGATAATGTGCTGGGAAGGTGCTAATGAAGTGGTGGGATTACAAGATGAGCTTCACCCTTGATAGACAGCAAAAGGGAGTGTTCAGTCCCACTCCAGCAATGAGGTTCACATGGGTAAAGTCTCATTGACTTCCACATCCATTCAGGATCAGGACCTTAATTTAATTAATTAGGGCTTTTTATTTCTTAGTTAAATCCGAAACATGCAAGGGTGACAACTCTGTGTTTCCTGAAAGCAGCAGATATTTCTTAGGTAATTAAGTTTACTCTCCTATGTTGCTTTTTATCTTCTCTCTGCAAGTTGTATTTTGCAGACATTGATTGCTTGTGTCATTTTAACTTTGTGCAATTAGTTTTAGAGAGATTTAATTTTTTGAGTAGAATGTACGTAACTGCTTTCCCATGCACTGATTGTTTTAAGAAATGAGAAATTGAGTATGTAATTAGAATATAATGTCATACGTTCAGTAACAAAATGGTGTCATCTTCTTGCTCAGCATTACAAGCGTATATATCTATATTTATAGATAGATACTGTATGGCAGTAGCATTTTGAGGTGCTAATACAGAAATGATGTTCTTGTAGATGTTGTTGAATATGTGTATTTAAAAATGTCCAATGTGTTTACCATATAATCAAAACAATCCTGTTCATTAAGTGCCTTCTATCTCTTGTTAAATTACACTTGAACTATATCTGTAACCCATTTCAAAAGAATATGTCAATATTAGAGAGGGGGGAAAGGGTACAACAGGCCACTTCTGGTATTTTAAGCCCCGGTCTTCATTAGATGTTACTCTGCTGCTTCATTGTAGCTAATTAACTTGTATATTGAAAACCCTTTAGAATGATTTGATACAGGGAGATGTGGGAATACATCGTGCTGGGATTAGCACATTTATATTGCTGTAGCTGCGTCCCTGCTGTTTGGGTGCTGGGGGAGGTAACCATTTACAAATTTAGCTGTATTAGGATCATTTTGAATTGGTATAAATTCTACTGATAGCAATTTCAGCAGAATCTGCTTTACTTCAGTGGGAGATGTACAGATAGGTAATTTGCTGCTGCACACAAGAGTGCCAGAGTCTGCCCTGAAAGATTAGTCTTGAGAAGCTTTATTTGTTTTTGTTATTCTGTGATTCTGAGAAGTAAAAAAAAAAAAAATTTTAAAAAATAGAGGCTTCAAAATACTGACATTAAAAAGCTGGATTTTGAAACAAGACATTGTAACTTCTTTGATCATCAAAATGGAATTTTAAATACATCTGTGTTGTGCCCTCTGCTCCCCTCAAGATTTTGAATTTCCTGGTTTCTAGCTTTACAGTTAAGCACTCAAATAGCTAGGTAAGCATACTATACAATTTTTTCCTTTTGCACACTTTATACAATACACTACTATTTATAAGTCTGTAAAATATTGCACGTGTGCTAATTAATTAGCTCTTCATAGAAAGCTTAGCTTTCTGTGGAAAATTGGCTCTCAAGATTGAGGCTCAGAACTTTTTTTTTCCCCAATTTTAGGGGTAAAAATGAGAATTGATTGTAATACAGAGCACAGGTGTTAACTTCCAAACACTGAATTCAAGCCAAAGAACACGGCTCAGGTGCTTCTAAGATAAAAGTCACGAGTGATGTGTTTCAGCACCAGTAGTATGTCCGTGGAGTAGCATGAACTTGAACCAGGAATGAATGACACTTTCTAGCTTGTCATTAAACACATCTTTTTAATTATATGAATTACATTATAATGCATTTAGGGTTATTCTTAAAAATAAAAAAGGCCTTTCTATTCCAGACCTTAACCTTAGCTTGTAATACTAAATTTGAGGGAGTTGCTGTGATGTGTCATTTCTTTACACCTTGGGAGAGAAACGGAGCCACGAGACCTGTTTTGTACAAGCTACAAAAGAGTTTTTTGGAGAGAATTGACTTTTTGTCATTGCCAGCCAGGGTTGGAAGAGAGCTGATGGTCTAGTCTAGCAGATGAAGGCAATGCCTCTGTGCCAATTCCGATCCACAGATCAACACACCCTATGAGGGGTAAATCCTGAACTGCAGGTGTTTACTGTGGGCTTTTTGCCTTTGGTTCGTACAAAGATAAGATCAGATGCTATCACTTCTGTAAGGCTGTTGAGTTCGGTACATCCCGAATGTGAGAGGGGGAGCAAGTAAAGGTGAATATGCAATAGCAATCTTCATTGCAGGAATGTGGTCTGAATTTAATATTCAATATCCATACATGGGAACCCTGTAATTTTCTGTTACGGGCCAGGTTTTGATCTTTCTTTATGGTTGCAGTACATTGGGGTAGAGGCACTTTTATTTCACTTTGATATAGCATGGCGAGCCCTTTTTGAAACAATACGTGCAGTCAGTCTTTTATTTATTATTTCCTTTTGTGCTCAACAGATTGCCCATTCAAAATGGAAGAGCACGAACACTTTTGCCTCCTCGGTCACCTTGCTGTGAAGTTGTAATGTAGCAAATGGCTAATGTATGCATACATGCGGGGACTGTTTTAACCCACATTTCACACCGCCGTAATTGATTCATTGGTTTCAAAGAACAAAACAAAACCAACAGCCCTTGTCCAGCTGCAGCAGGCAAGAGCTAGGACATATGCCGGTGTGAAGGAGGGGGTAGGGCAGGAGACTCCTGCCCAAAACGTCAGAACAAAGGGAGCGCAGTCGCCTTGGCAAGGCATGGGATGACTTAAATACCCTATTGTATGAAATATGAATGGGTCGGCATTGTGAATCGCGGCGTGGGGGGCTCCTCCGCATCGCTGATTAGCCACATGATTACCCAGATTACACGGGGAAATGGCTAAGGTAAATAAGGCCAGCCTTCTGCCACCTCCTCCCCGGGGCCGGGAGCGGGCTGCCCCGACCCCTTGCCTGCTACCGGGAGCTGAAAGGGAAGGGGGGTGGAGGGGAAGGGGAGCGAAGCCGTAAGCCCTGTGGTTAACAAAAATGAGGATTTCGAGGGCAACAGCATGAAAACGTCTTCCTGGTCAAGTGATGTATGGGTATTGTTCCCTGTGACCACACAATGTGGAAGTAAATTGCTTGGCCAAAAAAAGATCTCACATCCTCTCCTTTTTCTCTCTGTCCTCCCAGGTTAAGGGAGACCCATCGGGTGATGATCACAAAGAGTAGGTGCAATTTTCTTTCCCCTCCGTAATCTAGCACACAGATTAGTTCTTCCCTCCCTCCTCACCGTGCAGCTCTTACAGCCGTGGGGTAACACTGTGAAAACTGTGTTCATCCAGCCTAGGGCAGCTCATCAGAGTAAGGAGAGATTATTTCCCTATGCTGGAGTCTTAAGGCACGTATAATCAGCTGTGATCCAAAATAAACGCATCTCTATATTACGGAAGGTCAGGCTGGAGAGATCGCACTGTCAGCTGCCTCAGAGTTTTCAGTCTTAAAAATGTCTCTGTTTGCTGTGCCTAGAAAAATCAGCGGTAAACTGAACCGCAGTGCTGACACTGCCAAAGTCTCAGCTTCTGTGGGATGGTCTCAAAAGAAGCCGTATCAGAAGCGATCAGCAATGCATGTGTACGTGTTCACAGTATGAAATGTATAATGCGAATTACATGTGTATATGTTACACGTATAGATTTAAGCTGTCTCAAAAGTGAAGACATTTTTGTCTCAAGGAAGCTGTATCTTATTCTAGCTTTTCAGCTGAAAAGGCTTCTAATGTTTGCACATCTTGTAGCACCTTTTACAGCCCCGACCTCTGGCTCTTTTATCCTGCAGAGAGTTAAATTGGAGGTACTGTGCAATGTCCCACCTCATTGCAAGGGTTCTGTCGGTGCCTAAACTAGGATGCAGCCTCCTTGCAGGGAGGAGCCCTTACGCCAGGAGCTCTTTGACGCAAGTGATGTGCCCAGCTGCAAGCCACTCAAAACCAGCTGGGCTCCCAAAGGAGACTACAGCTCCCTGGGTGTTTTTAGGGAGCTTTTGGTGCCTAAAGTTGCAGTTGCTCAGAAAGTATTTAAGTGGGTTAAACTGAGACCTGGTTCTCCCTGGAACAGAAAAGAATCGGTTTGAGACAATAACTGGAAACGTGCTTTTGAAACGAGGGGAAAGGGGCAGTCTGACTTTTGTGAATTTCTTTCTTTTTAGTTTCAGGTGACCTACTAACAAAATTCAGCACAAGTTTATGAATAGTTTGGCTTGGCCCAAATTTGCATTCTTCCCTAAATAAAAAACTCAGCCGAAACATTTTGCCCAAGACTAACTTGGACTACTACGTTGAGATTATCAGTTAATGGCAAAACAGATTAAGAAACAGGCTAGCGAATGAGAATGGTAAACTCATTAGCATTCCATGGATTTTTATTCATAAATATTCAAACAGTGCTCTAGTTATGAAAATATTCACAAGTCTTAAGAGATCACAGAAAAAAAGGTGTAGCTTTCACTTTTGGTTTGATGAACAGTTGGAAGTAAAAAATGTACTCCATATCCAGTCTCACTGCTACAGAAAGCAAAGAATTGAAGTGGGGGGGAAAAAAAAAAAAAACCCAAAGAGAAAAGACACTCAGCAGAACTTTTTAAAAAAAAATAAGCGAAGACCCATTGCTTTTAGCAGTTCATATTTTAAGTCTCTACACTTCTAAATGGTGGAGAAACCCCCCCCAAATACAATCTCACAAAATTTATTTCCTAATCACCAGATGGAGTGCTTGTTGTAGTTTGCCTAAGTTTTTTGGTGGAAGTGAGTTCCTTGCTCTTTCTTTGCTGTGAGTACGGATATCAGCGTCCTAACCAATTTGGCTAATTGCATTATAATCTACATGTCTCAGATTTTTCACTTCCTGCCCTAATCTGCTGAGCATTGCCACTTTGTCTAGTTGTATAGTAATTGTATTTCACCCAGGGTTGGATGCCTGCCCATGCTAAAGGAGTCTCTGGGTTTGTATCTGTGTATGTGTTTTGTACAGAAGGTGCAGCCTCTCAGATAAGCTTGTGCTTTTCTAGTACCATATTTCATTACATTTTTGATTTGCAAAGACATCTTGAATGTACTGAACTTTATTGATGGTTTCTGGTGAAGTCAAATGCAAGTCCCTGGTTTACAGTCATTCTTTATTTGAATACAGTTTTTTTCTTTCTGCAGAGCTGTCTCCATTTGCAATCTAAGGATGTCTAGCTTTGTGGGAACTTGTTACTTTTATCAGACTAAATCAGAAGAGTTCAGTGGAATAGAACGGTTTGTACAAGCTGTATATTGTCTAAAAATGGTGCAGTCTGTCATTACATCCTCAATTTCCTGTTTGTTTTTATATAGTGAAATTTTGCATGCACTCTGGTTTAATATATAATTCCACTGGTTATCCGAACAGCTGCAATGTTATTGGAAATAAAAGCTCAGTTCAGATCTTCCTGTTGTCTTAAAATCCAATTCTCTACAGTATTGTTTTGAGTGTTTGCCGTGCTTGCGTGCTCAGGAGGTGCCCGGCGAGCCACCCGTACATGTGTAGTACGCCAAATAAAAGGAGAGAAGCTTCCTAGGCTGGTTTCTTTCCACTGACCTGTTTGTTGTTTAGCGGATGCAGAGGAGTATATCGACTGAGCAATGAGAAGGAAGGGTGAATCGATCTGATAGTGAAGTGATGCATTTTTTGCTGAGAGGGGGATTTTTCTGATGGGGAAAGAACAAATTGACTTATTGGTTAATTGAAGAAGAGAATTGACTGGGAGAGGCAGTGAGAATTTGATGAATGTTAACTGCAGGAAAAGAGGGTTTTTCAAATATATGCACAAATATTTATTTCTTTCCTCATTTGTCTGCCTCTTACTTAATATGTAATGAAGATGGGTGGCTTCACTTTGACTTTTCTTGGCACGCTGCTCATTCCTTGGTCTTCTGCAAGATGGGTAGGCCTGGTTTTGTGTGAAACTTTTTCTCTTTTTAAATATGACTGGAAAAGTTCCAGCATTAAAGTCTGTCACTGCTTTTTTTTCCTAAAGCTGTGCCTTGCGCTTCAGTTTACTGAGTCTGCCAGTGAATGTTCTTTGTCACTAGCTGTGATTGCCTAATCCGGGCCTGGATTTTAATGCATGTTAAGCACCTAACTCCCACTGAGAGCAATATGAATTAATACTTTTTTCCTTTAAATAATCTTCCAGATTTCACTAGGCAACTCTCTGTATTGGTAGGACCAGAACTGCTTCCCTAAGTATGGTCATTGCTCCTTAACCCTTTGAAGAAGGGACTGTGATTTGTTCTGTTTGGCTGGTGCAACAGTGGTCTCATCTGTGGTGGGGGATTCGAAGTGCTACAGTAATAAAAAAATAATTAAAATAGTAGAAGTGACACCAACAACAGTAATAGTAGTAGTAATAAATAGTTACATATTGGTGCCACATAAATATTAATTACTCCAATGCTTAATTTAATTTCTAATTAATTTAGAATTAATTTCCTAATTTCTGTCTGGATGAGGTTGCCCATAATCTTCATGTGGCACCTTTAGGAGACCAGAAGTGGTTTCGTTCCCATTTTACAGAAATGGCATAGAAGGCCTCCAAATACTGTCTTCTGAGGACTCTAACTCTTAGGGCGACCTTAAGGAAGTTTCTGTCCTGTCCTTGGGAAAACTACGTTTTTATGGGGTTAGGGAAGGAGCCTATTCAGGGGATTTTCCGTGTTGTGGGACGGCAAGCGGCAGAGTCCCCAGGGATCAGCGTGGTTATTGGAGCTCAGTGTTGTAATGTTACAATAATTTCCCTCTTGCAATGACATTACCCTGGGGACTGTGGGGAAACCGAATGCTATGGGCTGCTTTGACGTGCGAAGAAGCTGTGTCTGTCCCTTCCTCCCCTTGTACCCTTCCAGTCTGCTCAGACGTGCCATGGCCTTATTTTTGTCACCGTTAGGTAAGATTCAGCTGCATTTACAGCAGGGTTATTGTAGGAGTGAGCTCTGCGAAGAAATAATATTAGAATTTTTAAACTCCCAAGAGGACGAGGAAGGACCTTTAATTAGCAAATAATAGGCTTAGCCCATAAACTGCCCATTTAAAAAAAAAAAAAAAAAAAAATCGCCATGCATCGGGAAGGAAATGGATGAGGAAAAAGTCTTCAAATAATTTACACATAAGAAAGAATTCTTGGGTGTGGATGGGATGTTGCATTATTTTGAAATGCATTTAGTATTTAAAAAATATAGGAACAGCTTTGCTCGAAGTCACTTGTCCCAGGCAGTCACACTTACACCTGTATGTTATTGAAGCAACACCAGAGGTAGGTGAGCGGGGGAAAAGTATTCAGGGAAGTTTGTGCAGCTGCAAAAAATCTTTAAATTTGAATTCTTAATGGCAAACTTATAAACACACCAGAGCTGAACAAATATTTCAGTGTGTGAATAATTTATATGACAATACTACTAATAATAGCAGGCTGCTGCAATTCTACGATACGGCTAGCACAGTTTGGCTGCCAGAGGAGGAGAGGTGTCACCGTCATACGATAGCCCTTGCTCTGTCTTGCACTACCTGGGATTTCACCTTGGACTGAGCCAATCCATCATCCTGCTAAAGAAAAAATAACAGCTGGGTTTCTCCATAAAACAAGAGAGTATGATTGAAGGATGTTTTTCTCCATTTTCCTCCCTAATAATTTACAAGTTTTCCCTTGTAGAAAGTGGAACCTTAGAAAGTTTCTTCCAAATCAAAAGCTTGCTCACAGATTGACTGTTAAATGTGCACTGTGCATTTGTCAGGGATGCTCTAAGTGGTACTGAAGCTGACAGAATACAAGCAGGAGCTGACAGCTTCACTCCAGTTACAGCTGATTAAAGGCTGCAGGGGCCTGGGGGCCTCATCTCGAAAAGAGGACCACTGCAAATTCACCAGAGCACTTCCAGTCTGCACGTTTTACATCGGCTGGCACCGAGTACTCTAGGTATCGCACTTGGTAATCAACTTCTGCCTCCAATTTTGGAGTGTTTGATAACAGATACAGACCAGAAGTTAAAAATGCAAATGAGAATTACCTTACGTTATGTACGTACATTACATTATGTACGACAAATGGCAGTGTAAAATGTAAGTATTGCATATGTTAAACCTCAGTGTACATTTTAGAGCCATTTGTGGCTCTAAAACACGACTCAAAGCTTGAGGTTGAGTCCTCTCCCAGCCTTCTCCCCATTTCCATACCAAGCGCGTACATTGAGCCCTTGTAGGCTGAGCACGCAAGCTGTTCAGTTTGGGAGCTCTTCCCGAGGTCCTGTAGCCAAGGTGTTCAAGCATAGCTAGGGATCCAGCGTGACCTAACCAGAACCATTAAAAAAAAATCTCAGCATCAAAGAGTGCTTGGCACTGTCTGGAAACAAGACGGAGAGCACATCTCCTGCTTTTCTGAATGTTCTCATTTATAACTTCCAACCGCTAGCAAGTGTGCGGTGCTTGTATATGCTGTATGTACCTTGTGCCTTAGCCTACACTGAATGAACATTTCCTCTCTCTTCTGTCCCAGCTCAATTTTACATGGCAGGTATTTTTTCATTTCTTCACTAATGTGAAGAGAACATCCCAAACAAATATCCCCTCCCAAACATGGATAATAAAATACCACTTTTTTTTTTTTTTTAAGTTTTACTAAAGTAATTGGAGAATTTTCCTTGCATTATTTCTACCGGGAGCTTTCTATTAAGCAAAACAACCACATTTCCCCCTTCTGCCCTAAATTTCAGTCTTGCTTTATTAGCACCAGAGGCCAGATTCTCAAAACTGCTGATTAAAAAAATCCATGCAATCTTTAGAATACTTACTTTGGCAAGGTAGTTTTTTAAAACACTTGAAAATAAATCACAGCTTGTGGCTTAAAAATCAGAACTGCAGGCACATAATATAGTAAGTCAAGTAATAGACATTTGTAAGCATTTTTTTACATTAATCCATTAATATATTTTTAGAATTGCTAAATATTTAAAGCTCCAGACCGAGAGCTATTCTTAGGGTGATATCTTTGCTTAAGTTGAGCTCAGGTAATGCTTTTGATCTCCATTTTCATTCACCTAACTGGAAATTAGTTTTTCAAAGGTGGATATTTGTTGAGAGGAAGACCCACAAGATGTGCCTCCAAATAAAAGGAATTCAAAAAGCGTATCTGTCCTGATCCCTTAGTGATGGGAAGTTGCTTATAATTAATTTAGACAAAGTATTCAACAGCGTACCAGTATATCAAGAGAACCTTTTCATAGTCTGAGTCCTCTTGTTTTGATTTTTAAAAGGCAGCCAGTAAGACCTGGGGGCTTTTAAACTGCAGAACTCAAGGAATTTGCTAATTTCCTCCTACTGAGCAACAAGAACCATATATAGGCATATTTCAATAGGGATGTATGTATGTGGATGTATGTACGTGCATATATATTTTTATATACATACACACATACATACACTTATTTAAGTATGTATATACATGTGTATATATATATAAGCTCAGTATATATAAAATATATACCATGAATACAAACAAGCACACACATATATACAGTCCCCTTGCCTCCTTTTCTCCCAGTCTTCTTTGAGACTGTCTTTATTTGTTTTAAATCACTTTTTGGCTCGATTAAAGCTCTGCTGGACCCATCAAATTCTTCCTCTGATGGTATTTCAGACTTAATTTAAATTAAAGATAATACAAAAAATAATAGCAATAACAGGCAAATATAAATGCCATTACTGGATTACTTGATTTTTTTTTTTTTTAAAACACAAGAGATATAAATTAGAATCCACACATTAAAAATGTGCCCACTCCAGAAGGGACACACTGATGTTTTGACTAGGATTTGACTTGCAAAAGAAAGTGAGTGAAGCGTGTGTATGTGAGGGAGACTGGAAAAGAGAGAGCTTAGGAAAAGCAAATGTGCTCTGCAGAAGTAGTTCAGTTTGCATAATTTATTTTAAATATGGATCCTCTCTGGTGAGTGAGTGCTCCCTCCCTCACCCCCCCCTTTTCTTTTAAAAATAGGAATTTCTGAGCTGCTTGCGTTCCAATATTCCAGTTCAAACAGGGTGCCTGGCGGTAGCTCAGCACCTGTGTAGTTGACTACTTACTGCTGACGAGCCTTGCTTGCCGGTAATCTAGATTTATGGTAAGTCTACCCTTTCCCTTCATCTGCAAGGTCCGGGGACATTCGGGTAGCCAATCTGCCCTTAAATATGTCTCTGAGGAAATGGTGCTAATTAGTATTGGAATTTACAGCCTTCCATTTTATTGACTTGTCCTACTTTCTTCGATAATTAACTAATGAGTAAAGTAATGAGCTATGTTAGTCAGTCATGATGTTCAATTAAACAGCAAATCAATTATTGAAAATAGTTTCGGACAGCTCTCGTGTCATCACAGGGAGTGTGTGCGCGCGCGTGTGTGTGTGTGCACACGCGTGTTTCAAACGCGTGCCCTCGATGTGGCAGCGTCCCTCCCGGAGGGTAGCTGGCTGCGGGGGAGCTGTGTGATCACAGCCAAACCCGACCAGTGGTCCCTCTTGCCCACCTTCTCTGCCCTCTGCTCAGCTCCCCTAAACAGTGCCCTGATGCTGCGCCTTCCCCAGGTGAGCTTCTCTGCAGGGGGGTCCGAAAGCCTGAGAAAGACGAGATTGCCATAAAATAGAGAGCGCTTTTTGTGACGGGGAGGTCGGCAGAGGGGTGTTACAAAGCAGGCGTGGCCGTTCCCTGCTGTGACCCCTCTGCCTCTTTCCTTGGCGCATGGAACCTTCCCCCCCAGTGAGCAGGGCGACCTGTCCCAGAGCTCGGCATTATGGCTGCAGGGACTAATACACAAATATTAGTCCTCAAAGCCCTACCTCTCTTCTGGCCACAGCAATACCCAGGAGCAACAGCGAGGATGGCAGGGAGTTAAGCATTTTTCCCCTGCCAGCCGGAGCAGCAATTGTCTGTGGGAAGAGGCTTCCAGAACCATTGTGTCCTGAGTCCCCCCGGTGGCACCAAACCTGGTGGGGCACCACACATGCGCTCCTGTGCGGCCACTGGCAGGGCAGGTCGTGGTGCGCCGGGGCAAAGCAGAGACTCTGGGCCTGGCCTCAGCCCTCACAGCACGGGTGGCTTCATTTGCGTGGGTCAAGCAAAGGTCTTTTTTGTCAAGACAAGAAATAGACATTTATTATCTCCCTAATGTTGTGAGTGCAATTTTGCCTAGGAAATGTGAAGGGCAGTTTCCGCAAAGAAAACTGTAGCTTACATCGTCATTCAGTAACTTGCCAGCTCTTCAGGTTTAATTAGTCTTTCAGTTGAACTTTTTACCCTTCCTGTTTTCTCGGTCTTTCGCTTCATCCCATCTGCTGCGCTAGCTGATAGCACTTCTGCGCCTGCTGCCCCTAACTTCACATGCTTTCAAGCTCACCCTCCTGGTGACACCCAGCTTCTTGCATTTGCTGTTACTTTTAGTTCTGCTTTTGGTGTTAGAGCATACCACAGCATTATTCCTGTGTACAGCAAGCGAACCTGTCCTGAAAATTCAGCAGTCCGGGAACAACTTTTACTGTCCTACTCTTTACTCACACAAATAAGTAGTTTTGACTTGTCCTGTCAAAAGACCACTTTGCTGTGGGCAGCAGCAGTTTTTAGAGATGACATTAATATTGCATTAAGCAGTTTGACGGTTTTAAAAGGCAATACAAATGAAAAGGTTATTAGATGGAAAATTTAGGTTGGGCTTAAAATTTTAACCTAACATTATCAGATATGCTGAACCAGAAATAACGCTCCTAAAGCCTTGCTGTGCTCTCTCGCGGTTCTGTCTGAGTAGCGAAGTGGCACAAATAGTGCCATGCCGTGCTCATACGCTCTGTAGTCATACAAATGTGTCCTATAATTATTCGTTACTAATAACAGTCATCATATGATGATTTTTTTTTCCAAAGGTAGTGAGCATGCAGAAGGCTCCCCCCTCCCGCCTTCCAAATTCAGAAGGAAAAGCGGGCCAGTGAGCAAGGTGCCTAAATACAGAGCGAGGAGACTGAATATGCTGGCCTTAACCATCCAATTGAATCACAATTCATTAGAGAAACAACAAGCCAAAACAAATCAAAGACAGTTCAAAAAAGGCAACATAAAGTTTTCATTTCCAAACAGTTTTAATTCACTGTTTCATTTCCAAACAGTTTTAATTCACTGTTTGTGCTCTTTACTGAGAATATGCAAGGAACACAAACATTCCCATATGAATTAAATTACAATTTACATATGAATTACATTAGAAATATGAGCTACACTAAAGAGATAATTAGTGCTGTCCTGGGTTATGTGAGCGCAAACAAAATTAAATAAGAACAATTTCAAAGCCAAGTTTTGCTTTGCCTTTTCAACTAAGCTGGTTTAATCAGTGATAATGACTGAAATAAATCCACTACATATAAAACAACGCACAACATATCATATTGTGTGAAATGCCATTACTAAGTCCCGTGCCTTGGTAAATCACGCAGTCAAACAGGAGTGCAATGTCACTGATACGATGCTACAGAAAATTTGCCACTGCTGGGTGCCCAGCTCTGAAGGTGGTGGTCCCTGAGGCTTGCAAAGAAGCAGGACCCACAACAGGCCAGTGTTGCTGTGCTGCTCCAGAGAGAGTAACAGGGCGGGGGGGCTGTGAGGATGTGTGTCGGGGATTTTTTTAAGCCTTGCATATGAATGAGAAAGAGCTGCCACAGAAAAAAACACCAGTGCTAGCAGAGAGTATTGAGAGGGAGGGGAGCTGGAGAAGCTGGGGGTGGGGGGCGGGGAAGAGGAGAAAGTGAGAAGGGTAAAAATACCAAGCAGAAGCAGACTACCTGTGCATCAGTGCCTCAGCCCCTAAATAGAGCTATGGTTTATGACTACCTTGCCTAATGAGCTAAACTCTGGTGACCATAAAACTGAAATATAATTATGACATTAAAGATGCCTATATTTGAACTTAATTATTAATTAATTTAATGAGAGAATAGGAGGTTGTAAAATTGCTAATTAAACGGCTCTGTAAAACTGCAGACGGCAGAGGATTTACCAAATGATGAATCCCACAACAGTATTTGGGCTATATCAATATTCTATTAATATACAGTATGCCAGAGGTACTGGCTAGTACGCTACTCACAGTTAAGCCGATGTGACAGGCATACAGAGTGAAAGAAAATGAAGGACATAAAATTCCAGATGACAGCAACCTTGAAGACGATCTCTGCCCCCACCTCTGTGGCAGTTTCTGAAATCAGTTAAACAAACTCAGAAATGCAGGATAAAAATCAATCTTACCATTGCAAATGTGAATAAATTGGCTTGAAGCAAACGACCCACCTATGGTCTTAGGCACCGTGGTGTTGTGTCGCTCTCCGCTTGCGTGCGGGAATGGTCAGAGCTAATCTGGACTTAAGTGCAACAGAACGGGAGGGATGCAGCATGCGTGTGTGTGGTGCGTGTGCGTGCGCCCACCCGCATGTGAAAGAGAAACTGAGCGAGAGCAAAAAATAACTGTCCCCATGTGATTAGTGAAATTAAACTCAAGTGAACCTTCAGGGGCTGAATTCGAACCTGAGGGGGAAAATTTTAGAGATTCCCACACTGCACTATCAGCATGCAAGGAATTTCACTGTAATGTTTGAATGGCAATTCCATTTGGATGACATTCATTTAAAAATATAGAGGAGGAGTGCAGGAAAATGTTTTCTTTTATCACTGAGCCTAATTCAAGGAATGTCAAAAGAAAATGCATGGGGGTGTCTCACACCCTGCATGTCTCTAAATGTCAGTCATGACTTAATTACTGGGATAAAAGCAAAAGGAAAAATTTAAGTATCCCTTTGTAGTTTTGTAGGAAACAATGAAATACCAGTGTAACAGAAAAACAACAGCAACACCAGGTTAAATGTATGAGGTATGTTTTAAGATTTTTCACAAATCCTTAGAACTGTTGCTTTTTATACCGGCCATGTGGCATAGCTTTTCCTTTACACATTTTGTTTTTTAAATGCTCTGTTGACAGCCGCAAGAAGCAGTTTGACAAGAAATACCAAGGATACAATATCAAGAAAATAGGGTGGGAGGAGACTCATCCCCCACTCTAAGGAAAACAATGTGGTCATTACAGTAGCATTTCCCATTTCTGGAAAATGGATGGAGGATCTTGAGGCTAAGTACAGGAGTTTTATTTATAGAGCAGATCATCCTGAGTGCCATC
>NW_009220385.1:24771-27424 GCF_000690835.1 Fulmarus glacialis | reverse complement strand
CCACCCGCCGGCAGGCTCCTCTCTCCCAGGCTGTGTGTGTTACACATTTACGCTGTCAATCTGACAGGCTCCCCTCAAACAACCCCTCTGTATAGATTTACAATGTCAATCAGGCGGGCTTCGGGGGCTGTCTGCGGCAAGAACTCCCGCCGCTCCCTCCCCTCCGCCTCCGCTGCGCCCGCAGTGTAGTCACCCTATACCTGCCACTCAGCCCCGGCAAAAGGACTTTTGTTTAATGGCATTTGTGTGCAACCACAAAGAGTAAAGGCAGCTGAAGCAGATAAGGCTGAGAACCTGAAACAGATGTAAAAGAGATCAGATCGAGTTTTCTGCGGATCCTCAACTCCTGTAGAGATTTATGACCCCTTTTAACCCCATTTTAAATAGGTTAAACTGGGCTTGTTTTATACGGACGAAACGAGACCGGCGCTCGTATAGAAATTTACCCAGAGGAATGGATCAGCCCCCCAGCTTTGCTCCGTTCCTTATCACTAAGCCAACCCATTCGGCCTCTGCATTGCTCGTCGTTTGAACGCTTCTCTGTGATCTCATTATAACTCACATCCTCCGAAAGATCGCAAAGCTGCCAGTTGACCTTTAGCCCCTGAAGAGTCCTAATTTTGGGTTGGCAACGTACAGCTCAACGAGCGAGGCAAGGCAGGCGGACAATAGCAGCGGCCGAGGACGGGGAGCACGGCACAACAATAAGCTGTCCTTGGAAGTCCTGGGCTGCGATTGTCATCCCAGACACAATCATGGGAGACTCGGTTGGGATCGTTTTCTTTTGGCAGACGCCTTTGAACTCTGCTTTTCCCTTCCTGCTTCTCTGTTAATTATAAGTTTCTGCTTCTTCCCAGTGACAGATGAATCCGCCAGGGGCGAGAAAAACCAAAGGGACAAATTCTGCTCGGTTAGCGCTGCTGAGCCTCTGTTGACTTGCACCAGCTTACTCCAGATTTACACCAGAGGGCCTGAATGGCAACGAGAATATAGCTTAGTAGTTCGGCCCGTGGTTTGTACAAAAGGCACAAACCAGTCTTGCAGAAGGTTTGGCAAAGCGCCGTGATATTCACTACGGATAACAGCAAAACTTTTCTGCTCGCTTACTGCCTCAGAACTGCCCTCCTCTTCCTCCTCCTCCTCCTCTTCCCGCGGGCACCAACAGCACCAATTTCTAGAAGATCCTGGGGGTCATTTCTTGAGGTCTACACCAAAACTGGAGCCCCCAGTAAGACTCATCCTGCTTGTCGCGTCCTCAGGCTGGGGCACAGGCTCAGCTGGGGCAGGGCAGTGCTGGTCCCTGGGCTGCGTTTTGGGAATCACCAGCCAGCATCGCTGGGCTGAGCCTTTGGCTGGAGCCCTCCAGCTCCTGCACTGCCCCATGGAAGTGGTGGCGACTCTGCAGCCCCCTTACAACGCCAATACCATTGCCCTTATCTGTGAGGTGACTTAATGATTTTTTTAAACAAGAGTATCAGAGTTTCACTGATATCAAGAGGGGGCTTTTAAAAAAGTGCTTTTCCCACTGTTCTCCTAAAATGGAGGCTCGAAACAAAGCAGACCTAGAAACACTACCATAAGAACCATGTCAATTATTTTCCTTTCATGGGTATCACTGACTCATCACAGTTTTCTAGTGCGCTGAGCTTTTGAAGCCAGCTGTAAAAGATGGAACACATTTAATTTCTGTCATACAGGGCTTTTTCTGAACCCCCATGTTTTCTCTGGTTGGGGATGGAGGTAAAAGAGGAAAGTCCTCTAACAGCGAAACAAAGAGTGTTCAACTTGTGGCTGTGCCTCCGCTCCCACGCGGGCCCGTGTGTCCCAAAGCCTCTAACAACAGCATCGGAGCTAAAAAAAGCTTTGCTGTGCTCAAAGGAAAATAAGAAATGTGACCATCCAGCCTGGGAGGGAGAGAGAAAAAACTTCTAACCAGAGGTCATGTCTCAAATCAGTATTCACAGGGCACGTGCTACTGGAAAGAGCCCCAGAAGAAGAGAAGAAATACCGCGGGCCCGTGTGTCCCAAAGCCTCTAACAACAGCATCGGAGCTAAAAAAAGCTTTGCTGTGCTCAAAGGAAAATAAGAAATGTGACCATCCAGCCTGGGAGGGAGAGAGAAAAAACTTCTAACCAGAGGTCATGTCTCAAATCAGTATTCACAGGGCACGTGCTACTGGAAAGAGCCCCAGAAGAAGAGAAGAAATACACAGAAGAAGAAGAGAATACACAGGTAAAAAATAGAAGTGTCATAAAATACAAATGGAGGCCACTAAATTTTCCCACTTTTAGGGTGGGTATTTTCTGCTAAATTTCTGCCCAGCACCTGACTCACACCTGTGCAGATGACCACAGATGCCAGTATTTTTCCCCACATTTTGCACATACATGAGAGAATTCAACTTGCACCGAGCAGGCAGAAAACCAAGTGTTTGCCACAGCTGCCGGTGCTGTGGGTTCACGTCCGTCAGCAATCACCCAGAGCTGGGGAGAGGAGGCTCCGCAGGCGGGCAGCTGCAGCGCACCCACCGCAAAGCCCTGTGTCCGGTGGCTGCTGCGGGGCCGGGGCTCAGCCCAAGACCCGGCCTCTCCTGTCCCCGTGTTGCTGTTGGGGTTGAAGGCCCTCTGGCTTTGTGCAGACAACATCCCAGGGC
>NW_009220385.1:17083-24725 GCF_000690835.1 Fulmarus glacialis | reverse complement strand
AGAGCTTAGTCTAACTCCCTGCTCCCGTCATCTCTGCCTCAGCCTGCAAATTAACACCATCACCCTAAATCCACAAGCTGAGCAGAGAGAGTTGTTTTTATTTAAAGGCAACATAAAAAGCCTATAAAAAAGGTTAAAAGCCCCATATAATTATCTTATTTTATTTTATTTTCACTCCCGTGGTATTAATTAAAAAAACATTACCCCGCTTGAGAATTTGATTCCTCCTGCCTGATATGCGGAAGGAAAAGAATCTCTCTTGAGAAAGGTCTCCAGAGTCCTTAATCACCATTTAGGGGCCCTGCTCTTTGAAGGGCCATAGAGGAACAAAGTGGTTTGGGGATTAGCGAATGGCTTTTATTTCTTCCCTAATGATGAGAAAAGTGCAACGAATGCCTAGGGCAGATGATAAATTGAGTCAGAAAATGTTGCACGAGTGCCCTTTGCTAAGCTAGAGGATCAGTGTCAACAATATAAAAAAATGCCTCTGTTTGCTCATAAGAAATAGTGTTTGAATCATTAAACAGTAGAGACGGTATTGGCCATATTTAACCGCCTTGTACCTGCAGCCCCTTTGCAAACAACCCCTTTGAAGTGACTTCAAAGGGTCCGTGCACATAAGGAGAGGCTGCGGTATCAGTCCCTTCATTGGTTGCTCACAGGACAGCGGAGCAGAGCACAACAGAGCTGAGCTGCCTCTGCCCAACAACCTCATTCAGGGGTGGGAGTGAAAAGGAAGGCCATCCAAAAGCCCCTGAGAATATTTTACTCCAAAGAGAAAGAAGAAAATACAGCGTGTTCCTTTTGACGTTGTCCCCTAAGCCACTTCGAGCTGGGGTTTCCTTCAGCCATGGGGAAAAAAAACAAAAAAAAAGAGTTAATTCTAGGAAAAAGAAATAATTAAATGGAGTCATGATGCTCTGTAGCATGTTTCTGAAAGCATCTGTGGTGAGGGTGAGGAATCCAGGATGGAGCCAATGTCCCCAGAAGTCACTGGAGACTCTCCCTGGTTTCAGAGAGTGCCAAGCCAGGGTTGAGTCAGGACTAGTAGGCAGCACAAGTCAGAAGCTCTGCTGGCACGAGGGGTGCAGATCAGGAGCTGACTTAATAGAAAACAACCAAATCTGCAAGCCAGACTGTAATTTTTTCCCTTTCATAAGGCTGAGAGACATCCACTCCATCTCAGAGTGCAGACAGGAATTAACCTACTGAATGATACAGCAGGATTTGTGGAAGCGCCTTTTCTTCTTTCCTTCTTTTTACAGACAGTTTTCCCCTCTTTGCACAGACACTATATGAGTCGTAGAATTCAGGCCGCCTGTGCTGTCCAGATAGGCAAAGATGGCATCATGATGCTACAACACATTGGTTTTTAACTTGGAGGAATGATACAAGTTCCTTGGGCAGACCTGGAGCTCAGATCACCTTCTTCGGAAACTAGTGAGATACTGACAGGAGGTTAATTTTATGTGCTCATTTTACCCCTCCATTCATTAAAGAGGAAGCCTACGAAGATAAGATGTTCACAAGTGCAGTATTTTTATGTCTGGGGTTATACATTTCAGTGATATATGATGTCCTTCTCCTACTTATTATGGCCATTTAAAAGGTTCAAAAGCACTTTCTGAGGAAAGACACGATACAGATACATACTACATGAATTTTATTCTGCAAGGTATTCTTAGTAAGTAACCCTCACCAGAGATGTGTAAGCGTTCTTCCTTTTTTAAAAATCTAAAACCAGTTTTTAGGCTTTTATATTTAGACGATTTCCTAAGGATCTTGGGCAGGATGAGGTGTCAGGCAAGAACCTCAGGATTTCTGAGATAATTAGTATTTTTTAATGATGAAACAACATGAATAAAAATGCCAACAGTTTATCTCCATGGAGACAAATAAATTACCTGCTACTACAGAAAAGCAACCTGGTTAGCACCTTAGATATTTGTAAGGAATGAAAAAAATAATGATAGGACAAGTGCTCCCCAATTAGCAGTTGGCAGACAAAGAAAATACATTGTAATGGAGAATGAAGACTAGCAACATGCTTTACTGCACGTTACCTGAATATATAAAATAAATGCTGAGCTAGCATTATTATCTTCATTAAAATACCTGTACTGCGCACGTGACATAAATGGATGAAGTGGGAAAATTACTGAGGAATTTTAAATATAAAGAGCTGGAAGGATTGTGTTTGCCTCTCTTGTATAAAACTAAACAAATGTGGGAGCAATAGCTTTTTTTTAAGGTTGAAATCGGAAGCAAATTCTTTGACTAACCCAAGGAAGTGTAGATATTAGGAAAACATTGTGGTCAAGAAATGTAAGGATGGATGCTATACAGACCTCCAAAGATGCTGAGGAAAGAAATTTAGGAGATGGTTTTTGCATATGCCAAGAATGTAACACTCCCAGCTTTTACGTCTGTGGAAAGGAAAAGTGGAAACATGTATCAGTGGTTCAAAAGGGCTTCTAGAAAAAACAAAAATGGGTTAAAAAAAGGGTTCAGGCAAACTGCCGTGGCTGGAGGGAGGAAGCGAGAAGGAAAGCTTCCTGGTGAAAAGCAGTGCCACAGCTTATGAAGCCCTTAGGTCACGGGCGGGCTAGGAATGGAGACTTGACTCCCAGGGACCAATTTCATCGTGGTCTCCTCGCAGGCCAAAAAAAAAGGGAATGCTGCCCTTAATCAGGAGCAAACTGGAGGATGTCTGCCTCAGACGTAAGACTCATGGGGGAGTGGCTAGAGACAGCTTCGGCTTCAGAGCTAGTCTTAGGAAAAGGGATCCTTCTGCAAGGTAGGAGTTAAGCCTGGAAGCATGTTTGTGATCCTGGAAACTGCAAACACATTGTGAACAGACAGAAAAGCTAAACACACAAAGAGAGAGAGGATCCATAAAGAAAGCTAAATCAGTTGTAGTAAAGTGGAGACAGGGATGAGGGCAATAGGTTCAGCATTGCAAAGTATAGATGCAAGAGATTAGGATGAGCAGAAGGCCTTCCAATTATAAACCAGCTGGGAAAAGAGGACTCTGGGAAAGCTGTACAAATAAGCAGAAGTGACTTAAAAAGACATTTAGAGGAGCAAAAATAAATCTTGGATAGAGTCCTTCCAAGAGTGCTTGAGGGCAGCAGCGTCATGCGGCATCAGGCGTTCAGAGGAGGACAGGCTGCCCCCTGCCCACCCCTTCTGCCAGCACTGTCCGACCAGCAAGGCCATACGCTGGCGTCCCTATAGAGCAGGCTGAGGTTTGGATCTCATTTCTGCAGATGCCGGAGGTTGTGTGAGCTCTTAAGGAATAAATACTAGGAACATTTGGCTAAAGAAGGATAGCACAGGACAGAGGAGCTTCCTGGGCTGTCAGGTTTTGATTTCATCTGAATGAAAGGCAAATAGTGGAACAGAAAAAAGAGATAAGCCAAATTTACTCTATATTTTATTAATTTTTTGAAATGTTTTTAATGCTTTAATGTTGATGAGTTGGTGAACAGGCTAATAGACGACAAGCCAGGATATAAAGCTTTAATCTGTCAGCTACCAGTGTTTCATAGACAACTTTTCAGCCCTCCCAGTCACGATATTTTATGTATTTACATAAGAAAACATGAAGTAGAAAATCCTGATAATTTTAATCTTCTTATAGCCTGAATTGCTGCAGAGAAAAAAAGGGAGAAAGATGCTTTTTCATTATTTCCTTTTGGGAGAAAATCAGATACCACATGGTCATAAAGCCCTGAATTGAGAGCGATAACAACTCCCCTTTCCCAAAGAGCTTACAATGTGGAGAGGGGAAAAAAAATGGGTTTGTGTGTAGAGGGGATAAACGGTCTTTTCATATCCAGAAATGCTTTATTTTCGCATGAGTCATAGCGGGTTTGAGTAAGTCCTTTAAAATGCCTCGCATTTTGGCTCTGGGCACGGAAAGCCTCTGTCAGAAGTCAAGTTTCTTAAAGTCACTCGGAGGATGTATATGAGCTAGGGAAACTCAGAGCTGCTTCTGCATCCACAGACCCCGTCCCAGGTCACTGGCTGTGGCAGCGCTGGGGACCCCGCAGCCATTGCCACCACGGGAGCTTCAACGTGCGCATGTAAGCCTGCTTGGAGCATGCCAAAGTGATAATATGGCTTTCAGGTGTGAGCAGGGACACGCGAGCCCATCTGTGGAGGTGGAGACTAACTGGTGC
The DNA here is from genome assembly GCF_000690835.1 of Fulmarus glacialis. Lineage (NCBI taxonomy): Eukaryota > Metazoa > Chordata > Aves > Procellariiformes > Procellariidae > Fulmarus > Fulmarus glacialis. The sequence continues at coordinate 20,541 of NW_009220385.1, read as the reverse complement.
TAGCTGCCAGTTTTGGGGTGTTTGGCTGCTTTTTTTTCTTTATGTTGTGTTTCTGTCTAGAAAGCATCCCTAGGGATGGCAAGGGTGGCTCCTGTTGGGGAAGTCTTTTGTGCCAGCATTTAAACAGGATCTGTTCAGGATGCTCACACTTAATTCATACCGTTCCACATTTTCAGAGCCTTTTCCAGTCATTTTACCTAAGCCTGAAAGCTTTCAATTGTTTCCTCAGTGTTTCAAGATTGGAATCCGCTCAGGTCTCTGGGTGGAGATATCCTCTGGGCCACGGTATTGTTGCCCTGTCCCTGGCGAGCGGCCGTGTTTGCTAGGATGCCCAGAGCAAGTGCAAGTGCAAGTGCCGCCACAGCCGTCACGGGAGCACGTGGCCAATTTCAGTCCACGGAGTTTGGGGCATGAAAGAAAACAGAAGTGATGGGACGCTTTGTAGCCCTCTTGGCTGACTTTCCACCAGCCGAAGGCCCTTCCCCATCCCGCGCCCCCGGAGAGGCGGGGGAAAGATGTGCGAAAAGCCTCCAGGAGCACGGATATCTGCCACAGCTCTTGTTACAGGGTTTCTGGGTCACTTCACATGTTTCCCTTTTATCAGTAGGAGCCATGCCTGAGACAAGGAGAAGCCCTCATAGAAAACCTGCTCTGAGAGGCTTTCCTTCTGTAGTCAGAGTTGCTCTGAATTATTCTGGGGAGAGGGGGGAATTTTCAAGCAGAAACTTCGGAAATAGCACTTCAGATGATGAAAATAATTACCTTACCTACTGGAAGAGCTTTGCACCTTCCCTCTGGCCTGTTTGGCCTCTTCCAAGGCTGAAAAAGAGTCATTAAAACTTCTGACAGTTTGCTGCAAGCCAGGCCTAATGTTGAAGCAAGGCTATCCCTGAGGATTTTATTGAACTACATATAAAAATAAATGATACAGTCAGTACAGTAGCCCTGCATTGCCTGTTTTATACTAAAATCAGCTTTGTCCCATCTATTCACCTTCCACTGCACTTTGAATAGGTCTAATGAGAAATTCCCATCATGGAAATGATTGGGAGAGGCTGTCGCTCAGACACCTTTCTCTCGTTGCAGCCACCAGCCTATGGCTGGATTTATTCCTGACATCTTGGTGCCACATCTACCACATATTCACATCCATTAATGAGGCCTCTCTCCTATTCTGAATGTTATTTGTCACATGAGGAAGGTGAATCTATTATAAGGTGAGTCATGAAACAGTCAAGACCAAGCAGAAAAAGCCACAGAGATTCCCTTAACAAGCAACGGCCACAGGATGCAGCCAACAGAAGACAGCCTTCAGCAATTATAATGAAAAGTCGTAGCCAAGACACCAGTCAGATCTGAATTTGTCTCTTTTTATCTCACCCCATTGCTCTGCGGCCATGACATCACCTCATTTAAGTAAGTCCATCATCACCCTGCCGTTGGGCGCTGGCGAGGAGCTGCAGGTACCCTGCAGGGCTCAGCGCAGCCAGGAGGGAAGCCTCCGGGGGTGCGTTTTTGCTCCATTCAATGAAAGCAATTTGCTGCCAGGCCAACATGCGTGTGACACGCCCAAACCCTTCTGACCTGCAGGTCCTAAGAGGGCAGTTCCTGAGTTTATAAAGATATGGCACAGCCCAATCCTGTTGGTATTTAATTGCCAGCATCCTCGGTAGTAGGTGCCCATACCACAGCCACCGTTCCCACCTGTCAGGCTGACCCCAAAACAAGCACCAGGGCTGCCCATCCCGCTGGGCACCCCACCAGGAAATGTCTGACCCGAGGAAGCAAAGTGCAGTTCAAACTGGGGGCTCCTGTGGCTGCGGTCAATAAGGAGCACTGCCCAGGCTGCCTCTCTTGGCAAAGAAATTGCTCAGCCTCCAGACCTGTCAGCAGGGTCAGGTAAGTCTCTAAATTATTTCAAAAAACAAAAATGTCTAATATAATTTGGAGAACCGATTTGCCAGAAATATGAGAAGAGAAAAAGCAGTAGTGAAGCCAGAACACCATCAGGTTTTAGGAATAGCCCAGCATGCCTTGGGCATCTGATGGATCCTCAACAGCATTGGTAGTTTCCAACCCGACTCCCTCAAACAGCTTTTTCAAAAAGATGCATGAAAATGTCTGTGCAAGCCATGACCTCAGGCCACAAATGCCACTCCTGGTGTCTTGGGCCCTTGTCACAGTCCTGCAAAGGGACTTGCCCATTCTTGAATTGTCTCCTGCTTGACTCACCATGCCACAAATGAGGCTCAGGCTGGGCTGGGCTCAAAGCAGCATGGCCAGACACTTTTTTTTTTTATTCCTAGGAAACATATCTTCTGATTTGAGTCCATCCTTACATCTTCTTTGTTTTTTCCCCTGTTAAAGACAGCTTTGAAACAGATCTTGATTCAGCTTGATCAGCGCCAATCTAGAAATTTAGCAGTTAGAACTGTTCTCATTTGGTACCTCTAACAACTGTAGTCCTTTTTTATCTCAAGAATAACCCTGTCATGAAACCAGCATGCTGGGTTTCCTAAAACAGGACCGCTGTGCTTCTTATTTAACCCCAATGACCAGATCCAGATTTCCCTCCATGAAGACTCAAGGATATCTGTCCTCTTTCACAAAGAAAACATCAGTAGATGACTTTTCTTCCGAGAACAATGCCTGCTTCCCATGTACACGTTTATATCTGCTCCAGTCTGCATGTGGGTACAGCTGCGGGAGAGCAAGGGAGGGAAAGGCAGAGCCAGGAGAGACCATGGAAGGCAGAGCAGGTCTGAGAGGATTCTTCCCCCCGGCTCCCGCAGCATCACCTTATCTGACACTAACATCACCTCTCTCTTACCTGCCTTAGCAGCGATACCTCACTCTCCACCCTTAAACACCTCCTTTGAACTAGGGAAGAGACCATCAGCCAAAGCTGGAGTTCAGAGTAAAAAGCAGTGGGTGGACTTTAACTCCTGCTGGAGTATTGTAGTCTGTGGTGGTGATGGTGGTGGCAGTGGCTGTGGTGGTGGCCATGGTGCAGAGTTGCCTGAGGTTACGCATGGTGGGATCCCAGGGGTGGTGCAAATGCCAAAGCTCAAGCCAAGAAGGGTGACAAGAAATGGTGAAGCAACCAGCAAAGCCTTTGGGAGAGCTGGTCGCCCCTGTCATCGTTGAGGGGCAGCAGTGGGAGTTGTTTTGGTGTCTGTAGAGGGGAAAGGAGAAAGGCAGTTAGGTGAGAGGAGGATCAGCAACATCGAGGAGTGGGAAGGAGAAAGGGGCTCGGGCTGAGCCAGGTGACTGCTGGATTTTTCTGTACTTTCTCCCAACTCTTGGGCACAGCCAAGAGAAATCCTTCTCCAGACCCTGCAAGTTGATGTATCAATCAAGCTCCCTTCCATCCATCTGTTGACACGCACGATTGGAAAGTGTCCTGGTTTCGGCTGGGATGGAGTTGATTTTCTTCCTATTAACTGGTATAGTGCTGT
>NW_009220385.1:0-16689 GCF_000690835.1 Fulmarus glacialis | reverse complement strand
CTCCCACTTTTACCCTCCCGATTCTCTCCCTCATCCCACCCGGGGAGGGGTGAGCGAGCGGCTGCGTGCTGCTCAGTGGCCAGCTGGGGTTAAACCACGACAGAAAGAAATTTCAGAAAGATCTAGTTAAAATTGATGTAAACCACAGAGTCATATTTTCTACAAACCTCCCACAAACTTTCAAACCTAACCTAAACTTAATGTTGCCAAGTCTCCTGAGATTTTTCTCTTGATGTCTTGTGATAACGGGTATTTTTCCCAAAGCCCCAGCTCCCGAATGGAAATCATTATATGAGAATCTCAGCTTTCATTAAAAAGTAGATGTCTATCCCTCAGGGCCATGAAAGAAAGCTCAACATTGTGAAACAAGGAAATCATACTGGCTTAGAAAACAGAAGACAAATCGAAAGAAGCCTGTGGTAACTACCCTGCCCACGGCCCAGCACAGCTCCTGGTCCTGGATGGCTGGGGCAGTCACCTCAGGGCTGTGACTCCGTTCTTGGGCCAAATGCGCTGTGCCACTAAGCATTGCAAAATAAAGGTGTATAAACTTCAGTTTGGTAGTTGTCAGTGATTGGACACCTTCATTATGTTTTATTTTGGGGTGCATAGAGGTAGAGAGACTCAGCAGCGGCACACAGGCACATACCCACGTCAAATACCAGGTTTGCTGGTATAGACAGACATCATTTCAGTTACACCAACATAAAACCCAGACAAATTCATCAGCCTAACAAGAGTCCCACTACAGATATTGTTCAGTTATAACAAGGCTACAAAAATAAAATCCAAAGATTCTTAGTTTTCTGATCACAGTATTGGGAATAAACGTTACACAGCAAAAATGACAAGTGCTTACACATCGCGTCCTGACTTTTCTAACAACTAAACACCTCAGAGTACAAAAAAGGAGAGAGAAAGAAAATTTAATTCTCATCCTAATGTGGAAACACATTCAAAAGGAGTGGAAAAATAGGACCTACATCTTTAGCTTGGCATCTCTGACAGGTTTTGATATACACAATTCACTCCAGTGCATGTTTAAACGGTTATATTTCATTTTTGAGAACATAAATATCTTATTCTCAGTACAGAAAGAGCTGGTTGTTCCCAGCCACGAATGCTTTGATGATTCCTCTCTGCCAGGGAAGGACAGTGTTTTTCAGAGCGAGTACATCACTGACTTTGCTGCCCAGACGGAGCGAAACACAGAGGTGGGTGCTGCACTCCCGCACCGCTACTGTTTTCTTCGGGATCGAAGTGAACTGCTATAGAAAAAGAGCAGGAAAAGAAATTTCAAACCGATCAAAAAGGCAAAATGTTTTGTGACCTTTGAAACAGCACTGCAGAAATCCAGCCATCTCACGAGCGAGCACCAGACACAGCAGCATTAGTAAGCTTTGCATCAGGGGGCTCAGTTCGAAGGTTCGCTTGGAAGGAAAGTGCTGGTTTAAAGGTTTTTAAAAGCTCAGCTCACATGTGCGCACACCCTGCTCACCAAAATATATTCTGAGCCTTTTCTCTTAACACTTCTTATTTTCTAACTAAGATAATCGAATGACTCAGTGAACATGGCTGGCATTAAAATCTCGGGGGAGGGAAAAGCAGAGGTAGCAAGCTCTAAATCCTCTGCCAAATCCCCTTTTCATAATTTATAGTCTGTCACCAGTTTATCACCAAGAACTGTCCCTCTTTTTCTCATTCTCCAGGCTCCTTTCCCAGTGGACAGTCCATGCCAGCTGTCTCAGCAGCAGGAACGTCCTTTTTTTCCCAAGCCTCGACCTGTGGGAAAATCTTCATTGGCCAGTAATTGATTCCACCCTGCCAGCTCCATTACTTTAGTCTACAGTCAAACTGCCAGCAAGCTGGAGACAGGCAGCCTCAGCCCTCCCCTGCTCCCGCTATTGAAGCCTGTTCCTACCCGGGCCGTTAGCTACCGGGGCTATGAGTTGATGTGTCAGCCCGCCCTGCAATTAGCACTAATCTGAAAATTGGCCTTTGCTAGCAAAGCCAAGCACCTGACAGCTAATTGTTGATGTCAGATTGATGTGCATTTAATATGGAAAGGTTATTTATCAAAGGGTACTTTTTTTCTGTTGGTCTTGGTTTGTCTCTGGATTGCCACAGGCACTTACAGCCCACAAACCAATAAAGATCTTATACTTCATTTAACTCAAGGAGCCTTCTAAATACCCTTTTCAAACTCTCGGTGTAGGGCAGTGCAGTACTCATCTATTTATACTGTTTATAAAGAAACTGCTGCTAACCAAGCAGTTATTGTTTTTAGTCTCTTTTTTTGGAATCAAAATATTGGGGGGCGAAGAAAGGTTGATAACAGAATAGCGACTGCCGGCCGGCCCTGGAATTAAAAATGAATTAAGTTTCGACTCATCCCCAGAGTCTTGCCAGCCTTTCTTCGCACCAGGCTGCTTCAGTGTTTACAGTATTACCTACGCTTTGCCTGTCTGCGTGTATCATAGGAAACACGCAGGGAAAAATATTGGTCGTGTTGATTTTACCACAGGTTTTGCCACTCATTACAACAGAACGGGGAATTCCCCGGTGGCTTTGCGGAGACAAAAGGACATGCTCCATCAGGTCCGGACCCTGCGACCCGATGGCAGAAGGCGAAGCATCGTGCGCATGGAAACCCCCGCACGCTGCGGTGAAGGTGGCTGACACCTACCTGCCCTAAAATGGGGTCTCTTGCTGACGAAGGCCGTATCTAAATGTTTTCCAAGAGTGTAGTGCAGTCGCTAGGCTGAAAACAGGCTGCACTACGAGCATCACCGTCGGGAGCATCTCCCTGATGCTGCACAGGTTACCATCTAGCACCCCTGTAAATAGTTTAAAAAAGCGTACCCACCAGGTATTTAAACAGAATCATCAGGTTACCATCTAGCACCCCTGTAAATAGCTTAAAAAAGTGTACCCACCAGGTATTTAAACAGAATCACGATTGTTCGGATTGGACACGCATATTTCAAGTCATGCTAAAGTCCTGCTCAAAACCAGTAAGGTTTTGCAATTGCTCAGAGGAAATTAGTACATCCTACAGAGCCTAGGAGGACAGCAAAGATACTGGTGGCACACATAAAACTCTGGCACGCAAGCTGCAGGAAGAAAAAAAGCTGATGGTTTTAAATGAAGCAAGAGAGAAGACGGTCTCCAGCATGGAAAGCATGTTATGAAAAGTGGTAAATCAGACAGGACACAAACACAACAACTGTTTGATACAAATCATATTCTGACAGGGAAACGAAAAGTACCAGCATAAGTTGTGTGAAGCAATTGCTCGTATTCATTCCATAGGTGGAGGAAAATGTTTTCCATGTATATCAAATGTATCTCCTTTTCGAATGAAGGTGGTGAAATATTTCACAGAGTCTCTGTCCTCTAAATACTATGTTTTAAAATATAAAAATATGTAACTTGTATTCTTCCACTGAAAAAATTCAAGTGGAAAATATCCAACTGTGCAGGATCTAAAGAAGAACTTTCACATAAAAAACCTTTCAAAAGAAAATACTAATTAATTCACATTTCATCATTCATTAGGCTTTGCCTGGATAACAACATCTGTGCATCACTTTCAATATTAAGTTTTATCCTCCACAGTGAGGTGTTTAATAAATTTGACAAATTAAAAATTTGGAGGTGAATTAAAAAACACAGTAGAGTTGGAGCAATGAACGGAGCAACGTGAGCAGATGAAGTGGAGGTACCGACTTACTGGGGCTGGGTGTTGGGGCGGGGAGGAGATGCTCTCAGCACCCAGCACCCAGCAGAGCTGACGGCAAACTCCTGCACATCCCAGGGGTCACTGGACAAACGGCCGACAGGCAAAACTTTCATCAGCATAAGGGCTGCCGCTTTGCCCAGCCGGCTGCGTTCCGCTGAGACCAGAAATCACGTCACTTGCTCTGATGGGTCCCGGGCACGCCAATCCTCTTGGGCAGAAACTCCAGGCCACTGTGGTTTCTAGGGAGAACAGCCATGCCCAGGGCTGCAAGGGTGGGCACATCCCCCACGCGTCCGCCTCGGCGTGTCCTCCCACCAGGTGAGCACCTACCCCGGACGCGAAACTCCCCTCCTGGCACCCTTGCAGGCAGCACGTAAGCTAAGCTAATGCTTCATTTTAAGTACGTGCTTAAACCCTTCTGGGTTGGTGCTCAGCTGGGATTTAAAGATGTGTTGGAAAGTTTTGGCAGCATTGGTTTCAACTTGGCCGGCGAGGAGATGTTGAAAGCTACACGACTGCATCCACACTGGAGTTCTGAAATGTGTTAATTAAGACATTCTGTTACCAGCCCTTTCCTTCCTACGCAATACAAAACCCACCGGGTGATAAACGTGCCTGAAATGATTCGTATGTTTTAATGCTTTCCTGAATATGGATCAATTTTAACACTTTTTATAACACTTGTATCCTAGCCAAGACAAAGCCGATGACTCCAGTCTGGTTCGAGCACACGTTTAACGCCTTCCCCTGAATAGGTCCTAGAAGAGGAGAGGGTTCAAGAAGTCATCTCAATTACTCCCCTGTTCAGGAGAGCGGCCGGGTAGATGTTTGTCTGAGCTGTCCTTAAAGATTTCCAGTAACAAAAGGTGCACAAATTCCCTCAGGGAATTTATCCTACTCCTTCAGTTTCCTTACTCATAGAAATTTTTTTATGAAGTCTAATGCAACACTCCCCTACTGCAATTTAAACCATTACTTTTCTTTCCTCTCTTCCATGGACACGGAGAACACTGCTCCCTGCAGCTGACATGCACGTAGTAGAAGCCCTCCGTATTTTTGTTAGTTCAAACAATGCTGATTTTTCAATGTTTCCTCAGAAACGTATCCCAGCCCCTGAGCACTGTTTTCTTCTGCATTCTCAACAACTGACCTGCCTCTTTTTTGCAGTACTGAAACTAAAAGTGGAACTGGTGCTCCAGCCACACCAGTGTTTGTAGGTCCTACCAAGCTATTCTGCCACTACGTGTCCCAGTAGGACACTCGCCTTCCCTGCCACAACATGACAATGCTGAATTGTTACCCTCTGCGATGCCGTTTTTGCAGAACTGTTGCCTCCCCTATAGCTGCACTTCATCGCTTCACGAGTTGGAGAGCTGCTGGGCCCAGGTGCTTCCCCACCGCCCCGCTGTAGCACTGAGGTTATAGGCAGGATTCCTTCAAACCTGCTATTCCCGAGGGGCAGCCTCTTCTCACCAGTCCTTCTCCAACCTAGATATCTCTCCACACATCATCTCACGTCACAGGGACCTCCTTCTCCCTGCAAAAATGAAATTCCCACCCAGGCCGACCCCCTCTGCTCAAGTCCCCCTGCACGACCCAGCCCCCGCATCGCTCTCCCTCCTGGCAGGGCAGGATGGAGCTGACACGGAGGGGATGCACGTGTGGTGTGACAGACCCACTTAGATGTCCAGCATGTGGACAAGCATCCCTGACTCCATGGAGGGGCTCTTTGGGAAGGACCAGTTTCGTGAGGGCATCGATCCCCCCATTGATGCCAGCGCAGGAGCACCGTTTTGGAGAACATCCTCCTTCCGCAGAGCTGAGGCCCACGGGACAAGCAGCAGACTTGAGAACTGAGGTGCACGTGCAAAGGACAGACACTGGAGCCTCACTCCACTCCCCTCATCTTTGAACACAAGGAAGCCAAGAGCCCTGCTCCCCGCTCTCCCACCGCTCAGCTGGCAAACGCAGGCACCTCTGGGGTGACTGCAGGTGGGTTTCTTTCTAATTCCTCCATGACAAGCCTCAAAAGACGGCTCTGGTGATAGGCTGTTCTAGTATCATTCTCGTCTTTGATTTATATAATGTAAACATTATTTAGACACGGATCAGCATACATCCTGTATGGCATACAACAGCTGCTAGTTCAGCAAAGAAAAAAAAAGGGGAAATTTACATTATATAAAGTTTTCTCTTACTTAAGTATTAATATCACTAGATATTAATCTGGAACAAGGGTTTACTTCTTAGGATGTAAAAGCCTCTCTATCAGATTGGAACACATGTGTGTCTTGGTTAGCTTATATCTTGGGTTACTTAAAAAAGAAGGAAAAAAAAAGCAACCATTTCATCAGCTAAAATGAGGAAAAGATCTCAGCCTGTCCAACCAAAACAATGACCTGATGCAAGACTCAAGTCTATCAGGTAATGCTCAAGGGAACATTTTAAATAAGGAAAAAAGAGTGGAAGTGGGGAAAAAAATATCATCATTGTATTCTTATTCAGTAATGTTCCTCTACTAGCATTAACAGCTTATCTTGCCATCTAAGCACTTCTAGATAACAGACTGGGTTTTATGTTGAGTACAGGCTGTACCAAGTCACTAAAACCCTTCTATTGTTAAAGATTATGTAAAATGGTCAATCAAAGTGTCACTTCTTCCTGCCCGTCCCCCAGGCTGTTGTGTTGCATAGTTCCTTATAAAAGCCAAGCGTAAAGGGGAAGGCTGGGAGCAAAGTGCCGAGACATAGAAAATGGCACACTGCAGAGCAGCAGGCACACGGGAGATCCCACCACCGCAGAGACACATTTCAGAGGGTCGTACCGCAAGGTCACCTAAGCAAAGAGAGAAAAATATGCAAATTAAACCTGTTCAGAGAATTTTCCCTAGTAAAAACATTGGTGTTTAACAGCCTGTGCACCTGCAGAGCTGCTGAGGACCTTTCCATGCCTTGGCCAGTGGTACAACAGGTCCCAGCACAATACAAACGCAGAAGATGAAGCTGGTACAGGCTTGAGAGAAGTACACTTTTCTAGCATTTCAAATGAGATTTCTAGATATCTATGCCACATCCATCATTCTGAAATAAGCCGTGTCAGATTAAAACAATGAAAAACTATGAAATTTGATAACTGAGTTCAGAAAGTTGCTTGTGGTTTTTTTGTTGGGTTTTTTTTTCCCCAAGTAGGTTTTCATACATCAGCGCAATTTTGAAGGTGCTTTCTGAAGAGGCGTTAACTGGTACAAGGTGGCAGCTGCAGTTTGGAGCTCCATGGCCAGTGTTTACAGGTGATGGGAAACAGCTCATCGGAGCCAGAGCAGTCCCACAGGCATCATGAGTAGCAGGGCTTTGGGGACAAACTCCTCTTCTGCATGACAGCAAAGTAATCACCTCATCCATGAAATACCTGCAGACCTCAGAGCAGCTTTGACTGATGGCAGATTTCTCAGAAGAGGTATGATTGCAAGGTCGCAGAGCGGTGGGAGGTCTAGGTAAACAGGACATCATATTCAATGTGAATTGATTTTTCTTTCACTCTTGTTTTTTCTTTTTTTTTTTTTTTTTTTTGGAAGATGCCCATTCTCCTTCACAGGCCAGCTCAAGCAAAGTGATTTTTCAGGCCAGTCACTGCTCCTAGGTTAAACACAGGTAGGCGTTGATAAATGCCTTGGAGGATACAACGCTCTTGAAGCCCACCCAGAGGAATGGTGGGGTTAGATGAATGTCATGGATGAGGCTCAGTTTTAGCCAACCGCAGCTGGTTGATGCAGCACATAGGATGTGGCCCGGCCACCTCATCCAAGAGCAGATCCCTTGTTTGGGGTGGATGACTGAGACGAGAACAGCTGTTCTGGGTCAGACCAGCATTGTCCAGCTTCCAACCGTTGGCAGACTTGCCTCAGGCAGCAGCGGCTTCTGTGCATTTAGCAATCCTTAACAGCTTTCCCCTCCGTCGATTCGTGCCATCACCCCTTCAATCTGTGCACGCTTTCAGCCTCCCCAGCATCCCGCAGCAAGGAGCTAGCTACGCATCATCTGGAGAGGGTTTTTTCTTCTGTTTGCTCTGAACTTGCCTCTTGCTGGCTTCATTGGAAGCCCCTATTCTTTGCACTGGAAGAACAATCAATCCCTACCCTAAAACGATGTTATAGACCTCTATCATGCTTGCCCCCAGTCATCGCTTTTTCTCAGCACCAGAAGGATGCAAACCTGTTGCATATCACCCTTAATGCTCATATTCCTGGGAAAACTGAGCGGGCAGGAGAGCTGCATACATTTGTGCAGGGTTGAAATAAGCCTTTGTTAAGTATTTGCTTAACATACAAATGCCTTTCTCATTTCAGGATAGACAAATCAAGCCTATGTTCTAATTAAGGAAGGGATCAGATGATGTGTCTTCCGCCCAGCAGAGATTTTCCAAAATTTTTGTCTGGATTCAGCTGCGTATTCTAAGCACATGGATTGACAGGGAGGGGATATGGGTAACAGAGGGCTTGTGCTATTTGTGATTTGTGCTAGAGAGTACGTAAAGAAAAGGAACGAGAAAAATAATTCCCACTTCTCAAATGTCCAAGGGTTGGTCAAGTCTAAACACAGTTTGTATCGACAAGAGCAGCAAACCACCAGCACATCTCATTTTCATCTGACATACACAGGGGCCTGACATGATAGATTTAAAGGAAACCTGTGTATCATTGCACCAGGATACATGTCCCCTTATATACAGCCTGCACGCGCACACAGGCATAGCTATATCATGTGCTGGCAAGTAACGGAGAAGTTTAGCAAACATACCTGAAATAGCTCACATACTTAAAGATGCCAAACAGGCTCATTACACTATTTCCAGAGGGTTTTTTTCCCCAGCTCTCCACAACCCCCAGCCATTCAAACGGCAGTTGTTCATGTGGGCTTGCACTCTCACGCAGTCATCAATTAGAAGGTGACGACTTGAAAAACTATCATGTGTCGTTGCAAGCCAAAATGAGCAGCCCTGCTCCTTCGTGCCCAGCTCTGACAAGGAGCTTCCCCAGGCCCGGGCTTGCTCCAGGGCTGTGCCTGCTCTCGCCCCACTCCCCGGTCCCTCTGCTGCCTCCTCCTCCATCTCCTCCCTCTCCTTCATTCCCTGTCCCCTACACCCGCCGTCGTACACTCTCCCTGCTCTCTCCCAGGCTTTTGCAGGGAGGAAAGCTTTCTCTCCTCTTTTCTGCCTCTCCCCCTTGCTCCGACCATGTCTGCTGGCAATCCACCCTCCTGGGCACTCACGACGGCTGCGATAGCTGAGCAGCAGCTACAAATACCCCAATACAACATAACCGCTGTGTTTCGGGAGCTTAATCCTGCTATTCCCCCCATTGCTAAAGCATCCAAAACTGAAAGCTGGTGCGTTCACAAAAAGTTGATTGATCAACGAAGAGAACTGAGGACCAAATCTGCTTGCAGAAGAACCTGAAGGGCTACGGAGCAGAGAGGGTACCTGAGCAGTGCAGAGAAGGTGTCTGAGCGATTGTACGGGATGGCTTAGCTAAGGGTGGGGAAGATAGGCTGGAAATGGCAAAGGAAAAAGGAAAAGAGAAGTTGGGCTGTCATGAAGAAGCTTCTTGGCAAAGACATCTGAGACAAGACAGGGAGTGGATGCTCCTTTGCTTTAGCCGTTTAAAACTGGACTGAGGGGCATGCTAGCCGCCGCACTGCAGAGAGGCGGGGAGGCCCTGGAGGACAGTCCCCTGCGAGCCAGACGGGGCTGCTGGCCCTGATCCCCCGCAGCGGGGCTTGGCCGGGGAACCTCTTCTCCTGCAAGGTGTCCGCCTCCGGGGCAGCCCTCACAAATCCCTCAGGTGCCAATTAGGCCCCGAAGCAATCGCGTTCCCCTGGGGCGGGGGCTTGTCCTGCACTGCCCGGGGGGACACAGCATATGGGAGTCACTGGGTTTGGCCTTGCAGTTCAATTAAATAAAAAAAAAAAAAGAAAGAAAAAAGCCCTAGCCCCCTTGCAGGGGAGGGCAAGGAGGGGGACGGTCTCCCCTGTAGCTGCCTAATCGCTCACAGGGTGACGGCCCTGCTCCTGTCAGCACAAACTAGCAATTACGATTAATGGGCTGTGGCAATCAGATCCCGGCGCTAACAGAGACGGCAGGTCCCACCATTTGCATGCAGTAAATTATTCAGGCCGTCAGCTGTTCGGATGCGAATCGGTAATGTTGCGGTTAAACGCTGGCCACATGGCTAATTTGAGGTGTGCCCACCAGCCCCGGCACCGGCACCGAGGAGAACTGGCTCTGCGCTGGGGCGGGCGGCACAGCTGTGCCACCGGCACGGCCCCGGCAAGCCCCGCACTGCCCCAGCCAGACACCGGCTGTGGCACGGCTGTCGCAGCACACGCATGGCTAATGACATGTCCTTCTGGGAGCAAAGAGCACCAGGAAAAGCCCAAGAGCATCTCATTTAGTTTAAGTTTCAAGGGACTGTGGGCTCGAGAAGATGGGGAGAGCTGGGTGCCAGCAAGCAAGCTCCAGTGACTAAACCTCCCTGCAGCCATGGCCAAGTGTTTTGCAGGAATCAAATGCATGTCCGGACTCAAAGTCAGAGTATTTCTATACTAAAAATGAAGCAACCTATAATAAACTCAGGGTTTGTCAGCTAAACCTCGTTTTTAAAAAGCCAAAGGTAGCACTCCAGAAGGGCCTCCATTCAGGTGAGCAACGCAGTGAGTACCTGGCATGAGCACCCACACACACGCTGGGTGAACTAGATGTGTGCTGCCAACGTCCCGTTCTGCCTACCTGGCTGTGAGGGATGTGTTTGAATGTACCCACCCCCATGCAGAAAATAATTCTTTCATAATAACCCTTCATCGTGGAAAGACTGAACTCTCCTAAGCTCAACTACTGCGTTTCAGGAGCGCAGCACAAAGAATAGCAAATGTGGGGCAGAAAAGAGAGAGTAATTTGAAAAGCAATGGGAAAAAAATGGTACGAGCAGTTGTCTGCTCGCACATCCATCCAGTTCTTCATCCCTCTTTTCCCAAGAAGAGAAGGGACAGCGAGGGATCTGACACAAGCACAAAACCAAGCTCAGAATGACCAAGACATTTCTTCACTAGCCCCTCAGTACGGACAACTGCAGCAAAGTCCTGTCATTTATATTCAAATCAGACCCGCTTTACACAGGGGTCTGCCTGCATCCATTGGTACGCAGCCTGAGGAGGACTATATTTCATGTCAAGAGCTTGAAATGGTTCAGAGTTGTCCCATATGGCTCTGTACCCGAGAAGCCCCTGTAGCTTTGCTAAGCATCATCCCCCAGCAGTACTGGCAGCTTTTGTGGGAGTTCTTGGCTTTTTCAAATACACAGGTCTTTTACTAGAAAGGAAACGTTTGATTAAGAAATATAAATAGTGACAGGCATTCTTCTGAGGAAAATCAAAAAACTTAGATCAATCCTCAGACTTTCAGAGTTTGAAATTAAAAATGAAGAGAAATAAAAGGGGCATGGCAAATAGTGTGTAAGCACTACAAATCTGTGTAAGCACAGTAGCATAAATTGACAGGAAAGTCATGATAATGAATAGCAAAACATACGTTTAAGGGCACAAGATCACTTTGCTAAACAAGTACCTACCTCTGAACATATGGGCAGATCAAGGTGCCTGTGTCAGCCCAAACTCTAAGCTCATCTCTATTTCATAGAATCATAGTATCATAGAATGGTTTGGGTTGGAAGGAACCTTAAAGATCATCTAGTTCCAAAGACCCTGCCATGGGCAGGGACATCTTCCTCTAGACGGTTATGTTTCCCCTTTTCCAGTCAGTGGGAACTTCACCGGGCTGCTGCGACTCCTCAAATATGATGGATAGCGGCTTAGCAACTTTATCCACCAGTTCCCTCAGGACCCATGGATGCACCGCATGAGGTCCCATGGACTTGTGCACCTTCAGGTTCCTTAGATGGTCTCGAAACTGATCTTCTCCTACAGTCGGCGGCTCTTCATTCTCCCAGTCCCTGCTTTTGCCTTCTGCGACTTTGGCAGTGAGGCTCAAGCACTTGCCAGTGAAGATTGAGGTAAAAAAGTCATTGAGTACCTCAGCCTTCTCCACATCCCGGGTAACCAGGTCTCCCATTTCCTTCCGGAGAGGACCCACTTTTTCCCTAGTCTTCCTTTTATCCCTGACGTACCTATAGAAGCTTTTCTTGTTGCCCTTGATGTCCCTGGCCAGATTTAATTCTATCAGGGCTTTAGCTTTCCTAACCTGATCCCTGGCCGCTCGGACAATTTCTCTGTATTCCTCCCAGGCTACCTGTCCTTGCTTCCACCCTCTGTAGGCTTCCTTTCTGTGTTTGAGTGTGTCCAGGAGCTCCTTGTTCATCCATGCAGGTCTCCTGGCGTTTTTGCCTGAATTTCTCTTCGTTGAGATGCGTTGCTCCTGAGCTTGGAGGAGGTGATCCCTGAATATTAACTGGCTTTCTTGGGCCTCTCTTCCCTCCAGGGCTTTGCCCCATGGCACTCTACCAAGCAGATCCCTGAAGAGGCCAAAGTCTGCTCTCCTGAAGTCCAGGGCAGGGAGCTTGCTGTGCACCCTCCTCGGTGCCCTAAGGATCTTGAACTCCACCATTTCATGGTCACTGCAGCCAAGGCTGCCCTTGACCTTCACATTCCCCACCAGCCCCTCCTTATTGGTGAGAACAAGGTCCAGCATAGCAATTCTCCTCGTTGGCTCCTCTACCACTTGGAGAAGGAAGTTACCATCGACGCATTCCAGGAACCTCCCGGATTGCTTATGCCCTGCCGTGTTGTCCCTCCAACAGATATCGGGGTGGTTGAAGTCCCCCATGAGGACCAGGGCTTGTGAACATGAGGCTGCTCCTATCTGTCTACAGAGGGCCTCATCCGCTCAGTCTTCCTGGTCGGGTGGCCTGTAGCAGACCCCCACCATAATGTCACCTGTCCCTGCCCTCACTTTAATCCTGACCCATAAGCTCTCGGTCGGCTCCTCATCCATCCCCAGGTGGAGCTCCATGCACTCCAGCCGGTCATTGACATAGAGGTGGACACCCCCTCCTCGTCTCCCCTGCCTGTCCTTCCTAAAAAGCTTCTATCTCTCCATCCCAACACTCCAGTCATGGGACCCATCCCACCATGTCTCCGTGATGCCAATAAGATCGTAGCCCTGCAGGCGTGCGCATGTCTCTAACTCCTCTTGTTTACCCCCCATGTTACGTGCGTTTGCACAGAGGCATTTAAGTTGGGCCCCCGATGAAGCTGTCTTACTGGCTGGGGTTCCTTTGTGCCACTCTTCAGGTGCTCTCCTGCTGACCTGTGATCCTCCTCCAGGCTCTGGGCATCTATTGCTGGCACTGGCATTAAACTGGTAGGAGCGGGATGGATTGAAGTTCCCCCTCCCCTGGCAACTTTAGTTTAAAGCCCTCTTCGCCAGCTTGGCAAGCCTATGACCGAAGATCCTCTTCCCCTTCTCTGACAGCTGGACCCCATCAGCCCCCAATAGACTGGGGCTGGAAAATGTCTGGGCCTATCCCATTCAGTCTGCCTGTATTTAGGACCAGTAATTAAGAGAGTGTGATTGTCAGAAGGTCAAGCTATTTCAGATCTACAAAGACTTAAAATCCATTCAAGTGCTCAAACGTATGCACTGAATAGTCCCATCGCGACCAAAGGGCCAGGTAGCAGTGTGGAAATTTAGGCAGCAGTATTGGTTTTCGCACATCAGAGCCATATTTTTATCCTCATTGAGGTCCAAAGCACTTATGCATATATACACTAGCAGTAAAATAACAGAATGATCCTTTATGACAGTATGACCATAATCTAACTTGACAAATGCGATTGTCAGCATCCCTTAAAGTAAATTATAACTACGCCCCCTTGGCTAAATCCCGAGCCCTTTCAAATAACAAAACAAACGGCTTTCTCCCTAGAGTTGTGTTCTCTGCATTGTATTTTCTGACATGCTTTCCCACCATCAACCTTTCATCCTGTTGAACTAATTTCCATTGTGAGCGGCGGAAGGCAGGGAGGATAACTCCCGTTAACTTCACGCTGGTGAGGTACGGGCCTGCCCGGAGGGGGTACATCCCTGGCAGGGCCGGCCGCCAAGTCCCATGTCAAGGAGCTCAAACAAGGTAATATGTACGTACAACTGTGTGCTTTTCTATAAATAGTGGGTAACGGGACCTGGGAAAAGGTTCTCCCCAGCTGCTCACGGGGTGCCACTGTGGTTTGCAGCGGTGGAGCATCATGGTGCGTAGTCGCAGGTCTTCCAGCCTGGCGTCCTCACTGCCACCAGCAAACACGGCACCCAAAATAACGTCAGAGATGCTGCAATTGGCCCTTTTACAGGAGGCACTCAGCAGGTCTTAGCACAACATTGGAGGGAGATGCAGCAAGGTGCTGCCAGAGGCACTGCTGGGGCACGGCCAGCAGCACGCTTTTGTCTTTCTGTGTAAATTGAAGAAACATGCCTTTTTCATCCTATTTTCTCCACCCAGTACCCATGCACATTTGTACTCCATACTGTACGCTACACACCTGTCTGTGTTGCACAAGGGACCGCGCTCTTGTTCCACCCGGTTTTATGCACCTGAGACTCAATCCTGCTCCAGGAAGACCTCCTGCCCTTTCAAAACCACTTAGTAGATGTGTAATAGTCATGGCATTTCTTTCTCGTGAAAGACAGTGCATCTGTGCATCGCACCTGGGCCTGGCTTTGCCCTCCAGCAGGAGTGAAATGGCAGTGATGCTCTCAGGGATGCGCGGGTGCTTTATTGCAGGGAGGCTTCCCCTGCAACACTGTACACCTGCAGGGAGGGTGGACAAAGCCCGAGATGAGCAGGAGTTCTGTTTGCTGTGTTTTAACTTTGTTTTCTTTATTTTCTTTACCTTAACATGTTGGTTTTTACCCATAAAAATCCAACCTTTGCTTCCCTTCTGATTTGTGGGTCAGTCACAGCAGTGTGTGAAGCTGTATTGACATTAGTATAACTCACAGAAAATTTAATTCCACAGCCTTGCCAGAGCCTAACCAAGGCTGTTGGGGCTGTCACGGCTTGGATGGATAGGATAGTTCAAGGAGAACCATTCTCATAATTGGTGGTGGTAATTCATTAGGTGAACCCTTCTTTCTGTGTCAACATTGGATCTCAGCCCCAGCCTGTGTGTGGTGATAATTTTAGGGGAGGATGAAGGCTCGGGGTCCTGCTCACATGTATAGCTTGCTTCACCAAGAGAAGGGCTGAACCTGCCAAACCCTAACCCTGGGGTTTCATCCTCCCCCTAAGCTGTGCCTGTGGCCTCACCCATGGGTGGGCATCCTCCACCCCAGTGCTCAGCAGTGATGTTCTCCTGGAGATGGAAAGGCAATCACCCTGAAATCATGTCAGATGCTCCTTCTTCCCTCCTTCCCACTCCCTGCCTCTGCCCCTATAAGCACATCTGCCAAAACAAGCAACCAGAACGACCAACCAGCCTTGAACTGTACAAACAGTAGGGTCAAAGTTGGTTGGAAACTCACCCAGGAGTGGGAGGTAGCAGAGCAGGTGTGCAAGAGCAGCAGCCTCTCCAGATGGCTCAGCAGGAGCCCAGGGAGGATGTGTCCGTGGCCTTAGCACACTGCATCTATCTTAAGGTATCTGATGTTGACCTTGAAAATCATCTTAGATATAGACCTCTTCCGCTCACGTGAGTTATGTGTGCAGCTTTCAGCAACAGGATAAAAATCCAGAGGACTAACAGGTTTATCAAGTCATGCTTTAGTCCCCGCTGTACACGTCAGCCACTCCTATTGCTGCCGAGAGACACGGTGAGAGGGCTTGTCCAGCTTCCAAAGTGGCCAACTGCTGGCACATACGGTGGGAGCAACGACAGCGCCCTACCGCGCTGCCTCCGCAAGCCCTTGCCCAGCCGGCTGCGGCACACAGCTCCCGTCCGCAGAGGACAAGTAGGAGTCACCTGAAATCCTCCTTCCTCATCCTAACAGCCAAGGCTAAACAAGACAGCCTGGCGTGCACGGTCACTGCTGCTTTTACCCCATCGGGGGTCTCAGATGGACAGCATCCAGGCAGAGAGAGGAGATCTTCACCATGTCATCTAAACAGAGTCCGAAATGAAGATCTCAGACACGTAGACTGCAGCTATCTGGATGTGGCTAACTGCAAGGTTGAGCCCTGATCAAAGTCAGGGAGGATTCAGCTGACCGGCCTGATCCTGCACACCGCCTCAGGTCTCCTTAGGTGACTTGGGATCAGCGGTGCCCCCAGACGCAAGACCCTGCGAGAGGAAAGTTTACACCTGCAAGGCAGCTTCCGCTCACTGCTCTTTTCAGAGTCTCAGCAGACAGAAAATAGCAGGTGCATTAAGCTCCACATGCTGTAAATTAAAATATGCTCAGCTCTCCACATACAGTCAAATAAGGAACGATGCATGGAAAACAATGGGGGCTCACATTCACCTCCGGATGATCATTCACAGGATGCACAACAATACAATTTCACACACAGAAATCAAAGAATCTCTCTGAAACGAAAGATCTGCTCTTTCCGGGTGCTGTTTTTTTGTTTTCAATAAAGATTTCCAACGTGCTGAAACCGTTTATAATAATAATTGGGGAAAAAAGTCTCTGGGAAATTATTGGCATGAACTTTCAGGGCTCTAAATTAAGGCCAGCCTAATTTTCCAATTAGGCAGCTTGATAGGCAAGATGACATGTGCAGAGTAGAAGGGCAGGCTCTAAACGGCATTTTTATGAACATTTCTCATGCCTGCAGCAGCCTTTCTATACCCAACAGCTGAGGAGTGCACTTTCCCATGCCGTCAGGGGTGAGGAGGTTACGACTCCAGCATTGTGCCCCTTGTTTTTCACACAAGAACCCGGCGCGCCGCAGCTCGCTTGAAAGGGTCCAGCGCCCTGGAGCGGGGCGGCCGCCCCCGCGCCCC
>NW_009220384.1:13227-13512 GCF_000690835.1 Fulmarus glacialis | reverse complement strand
CACCCCCCCCCAACCTTTCCACCCCACTTCCTTGTTGAGGCTGAATAAAACTCTTTCTGCCTCTGCTCACATGCCCTGTGCTCCAAGCCAGCGGCAACCCTGATGGCCTTGTGCCAGACTTGCTTAAGCTTACTGAAGTCTTCCTTGTGGTAGGAAGCCCAACTATAACTTTAGATTTGATTCTGCTAAAATATGAAGATACCTTATGAGTATCTATACTATAAGATACTCGTAAGTATCTATACTGTAAGATACCAAACTATAAGTCCATAACTATAGTTATGA
>NW_009220384.1:0-13012 GCF_000690835.1 Fulmarus glacialis | reverse complement strand
GTGGGTTGAGATAAAGACAGTTTAATAGAACAGAAAAAGGATAATAATAATAATAATGATGATGATGATGATGATGATGATGGTAATGATAGAATATACAAAATGAGTGATGCACCATGCAATTGCTCACCAACTGTGCTGACCGATAACCAAGTAGCAATCACTACTTCCTGGATCACGCCTACCATTGATATACTGAGCATGACGTCACATGGTATGGAATACCCCATTGGCTAGCTGGGCTAGCTGTCCTGGCTGTGTTCCCTCCCAGCCTCTGCTTGGTAGCATGGAAGCTGTCCTTACCAGGGCAGGGTACTTTGCAACAACTGAAAACATCAGTGTGTTATCAACATTCTTCTCATACTAAATCCAAAACACAGCACTAGGAAGAAATTTAACTCTATCCCAGCCGAAACCAGGACATGATCAGACTTGGAGTGCATTTTACTCAATTTCCTGAGTATATCCATATCCTTAATTCTCCGTTCCTGAAATCTGCCCTAAAAGTTTGCACGTTTTAGACATCAAATATTCAGGCCTCAACTTCCGCAGATCATTATTTTTAGAAATATTTTACTTGCTAAAATTCACTTAAATAATATCACAAAGTTGCTTTACTTGTTCTGTAATGTCATATGTCAGTTTCTTAACTCCCAATAACCTCTTTGGCTTTTGTCCGAGTTCTTCATTTACCTTGGAATTACCATCTACATAGTAACTCCTGCTACTGTATTGTTATTCCTGTTATCCTATCATATATGTCTTTGAACACTGAATTAACTTATTTTGGGGAGAGCTGACCCAAGTATTTTCTCTTTCCCTTTTTTTTTTGTATAAAAGTTAGTTCTCTTCTTATTCTCTTTTTATTTATGTACCTAGATATTTTATTTTTTCCACTTTCCATTGAAAAGTCAAAATTAACATGTTTTTTGACAAGTTTTACTTCATCTACAGTGCTGACAGAACTTTGTTATTGAGCATTCCTACATTCCACAGATAATCTTTTTGATTTCCTAATATCTCTCTGAGTGTAGCTATTTACCCCACTTATTGGGAGTGTTTTTTCAATGTTTTTTCCCTCTCTTATTTAGAATATAGATTGTATGTAGATTTAGCTGTTTTGATTTCAATTCAAAACCTTCTCCACACTGAAACCTACAACTACTAAATGGGGGTAACTTCATAAGAAATTCACATACATCATCAGAACTTACTCTTTTTAAACTGTGAAACGTAAAGATCTCCCTTTCTAGATTGTGTTAACCAATAATCCATACTCTTCTGCCACAAACTACAGGCTAAAAACTCATTTTGATATCAGACTTGTTGCTTATTTATTCAAGCAATGCAGGAAATTGCATTGCTCTGGTATATCACTAGTCAGAATACCAGTATGGCATGGCCATGCAGCAGCAAGAAGTCCAAAGTGGCTTCATTGATATGCAAGTCAAATATGCAATACAAAGTATCAAGTTAATCAATAATATGGTCACATTATCCACTTAATATAACTAATCATTATTTTAGAAAACTGTAAGTCGATCTAAACCAGTATCCTAATCTGTACTGCTGAGCATTTAATTCTATTAACAAATACCGACAATGGCGTCACATACCAAAAATTTCCTTTCTCTGATTCAAGGATTTTAATCAGTTAACCTAGAGATTTATTTATACCAAAGTCCCAATTTACACATTTTTCATTTAAACTCAAATTGAATCATTGGAAAAAAAATTATAAAAGTCTATTTCTGACTATTTCTGACAACCAGATCTTATAAGGTATCTTCATATTTTAGCAGAATCAAATCTAAACCAGTGCTGCCTCAGGTTGGTTAATTACTATTTAGTAAGAAATGATAGCAATTACATACAGTAATTTCTGTGCCCTACAGCATTAGCAGCCTTTCATTTCAATCTGTAGCTCAGACTTTACAGTCCCATTATGACAGAATTTCTGATATGATTTGTTTCTCTAATACCATTAGAGAAATCATATCACTATCCAGATCTCAGTCTGACCCTGGGAGGTCTACTGTAAATTTCAGAGCACAAACTCAGTACAATTTCTTATACCCGTTCTTTCTCAAAGTAATTTTACCCAAAGACAATTTGTTTAATGCTGAAAGGCACAGACACTTTACTAGCCCTAAGAATGGGACATTTTCCATTAGTCACTTAGCTGAGTAAAGTAATTTCTAAAAGTAGGTGTTCCTTCTTTTTGTGCCAACACATTTTTCTTTTTTTTTTTTACTGGAAGTTGTCAAGAAGTTAAGACTAAAGAGCTGAAACTGGGGAGATTACTTATATGCTGCATTTTCCTATGTACTGCACATATTCTACCTCCTAAACTACCCTCTGTTTCGAATGGATAAAGAATGAAATATATTACCTTTTTTTTTTTTTCCTTCCCTGGTGTGTTTTCATAAAGTAGGGCAAATGACAGACAATGAGATTATGGGAACATACATTTTGTAGCTTTAGAGTCACTTTGGCGTGAAGTAACTCCTACTCTCTGTTGAGAGACTTGCACATTATACGAGTGCAACTACTAAGGAATAAATATGCAAGTTAGAAGGAAGACTTGGATACAAGATCTGAAAAAAAGCCTAGCAGTATGGTGACATTTATTTACTTCTTTAGCTGCGTGGGGTAGAATGCACCTTGCATACTTTAACACATACATATGATCTCAGGATTAGTTCCAAGTAATAAGTGACATCAAAGACTTTATCATCAGCTAAAGGAAGTCATGCATCTGGATAATAGCTCTTGAAGCCTTGTAAGTCTGACACTAAAGGAAAGTACTATGCAGATCAGGATCCTGTTCATTAATGGGGCTTTACATTCTGTTTTTATTTATTCAAACATGGGAGAAAGGGAGAAAAAAAACCATATTTTTTTAAATGGAGCAGGGGAGGCATATCTATGCCACATCTCAGCCATCTAAGGGCTTACAAAGTCAGAGATGTATTTTTTTTAATAGGAGCTTACTATGAAGAAAATTAACTCTGTCCCAGCGAAAACCCGCACATCCAATCTCACATCCTCTGGATTAACACTCATCATGGGTAATGTCTGCTAGAACCACATGGTTCTTTGTGTATGGGATTACTGACAGAGTGGATGGTCAATTAATCTGAGATTTTAAGGTATCTCTCTTCAGAGCCTGAACAGGGATAAGAGGATAGTGTAGAGGCAGCCTCTTTACTTAAAAAAAAAAAAAAAAAAAACAACAGATAATCATAAAGATGTCTTTGGAAATAATCTGGTTCAATCCCTTCAAAGGAGAGCTAACTTCTATATTAAAGGAGGCCTCTCAGGGACATATACCTAGCTAACTTCTGAATATCACCAATGGTGGAAATCCCATAAGCTCACTAGGAAACATGCTCCAAAGTTTGACCTTTTCCATTGTAAGGAATCTTTTATTTCTAATTCTAATCAGAATTTCCTTTGTTTCACCTTGTATCCTCTGTCCCTCATCATTTTGTGGTGTACCTCTGAAAAGAGTTTGGCGATCTCCCAGTAGGTAGCTTAACCAGCATTAAGATTCCTCTCTGGCCTTCTCAGCCAAAGTGTGAACCAACCCATATCTCTCACTTGTCATTTTTTTCCATTTGTGTCTAAAATAATAATAATTTTTTTTCTGAGAGCCATCAGCTATGAAATCTTAGATGAGACCATGTGTTTCAGTCCATCAAAAGCAACTAGAAGACAGACAACATGTTCCCCCATTTTCCTCACCCATGTTTCTTACTACTTTATGTTCCTTATTACTTACTGCTGTTTATGGCTAGTCATTGCTAGCTGCCTTGCAGAGAAGGTTCCTCTCAGAGTTCAGTTTGAAATCGGTAGCATAGTCTGATCCTCATGTGATTAGCAGCATCAGAACATGCTATTTTTACATATAATAGATGTCGATCCAAACTTAGAAAGTGTTCTTTGACTGACAGCAGGTTTGAGCGATCCCTTCCCTCTGACATGCTCATAATGCTAATATCCCTTAATCGTGTAGATCTCCTTCCATGCAAGGAAGGAGACTGTCACAACTCCATAGAGATAACCAAGTACTTTATTCCCACCACTGAACATATGTTGAAGGGAACTGCATGCTACGTGATGCATGGTAGTAGTCTCAGTATTCACTTGAATTATACATACCTCTATTTTAATATATCAGTTATAGCAATTAATATAACAGTAAAATAACAGTTTCCCATTAGTTTTTTTCTGCATTTCCAATAGGGGTTTTTGTCTTACTGTACATACATTTAACGCCAACTCTGCTTAACCAGTATATCACTTGCAAGTATGAATCCTAGAAGAAGTAACATTGTTTTCTAGGATATTTATCCCATATTGTGGTGGATTTTTTGTGGTGTTTTTTTTTTTTTTTATCTTCTCATCTAAGTCCAAAATATAAGTTCATGCTTCAGCTGGAAGAAATAAAAAGACTTAATACAAGTCTGCAAGGTATAAATCTACCGAACCGTTTTCACAGGGTACAGCAGTAAGTCAAGTGGTTACAGCAGTAAAGGTTAAGATGCGCAGCAGCTGCAAATGAGCACAGCATCATCACTACTGAGGGAATTATACTGATTTCTACCACCAGATCAGTCTCTAGTTGAATGCATGCTACAGGTTTTATTTCTGCCCTTTAGTTTCATTAGTTTATTTGTACTAATGTGAGGGAGACAACTATAGAAACAATATCAGTTTGTATCTGAAGAGTTGGTTCTATACTTTCCCAAGTATTTATTGCCTTATCACAGACCCAGCTGTAGCAGAGAGCGAAGGAGTATTTGTGACAAGCTTAGTATTCATTAAGCAAAGGAAAAATATCACTGTTATTCAACCCAGAGCAGCATTGTGGTTTGGAAACCCCAGGGAGATACAGTCAGAAACACAGGAAGCTGGTAGGCTTGTCTACCGCATATAAAATCAATCCTAAATTATCCAGAAAGATGTGCATACACTATGAATGGAAATATGGAAATTTTTTTTTCCCAAAGTTGTACAGGGACTGTATAACATCAGTCGCACTTTGAAACAACCATGAAACTACAAATTACGAATCTGGTTCCCCCTACCAAAGCCTGTGCTCAATGTATACCTGCCTGTCCCCACCAGCTGACCTTCAACACGGAGTGAGCTTGTGCTACAAGCCAGTGAGTTAAGGACCTGTTGAAATACAGCGTATTAACGTTGCAGTAGGTACGTGTTATCCTGCAGCAAGTAACTGTATTACTGTTTTAGTCAGTTAAGAGACAGAAATACATGTATATTTAAAAACACACCTGGTATTGTGGGTTTTGTAAAGGAAAACAGCATTTGCACTGTTTTACACAGGTTCATCAGGTTTAGTGTGAGGCGCTGGGGCTGACTGATGACATGGCATTTCTTTAATTCATGCTGTTCAAATGTATGTGTGTCCGTGTCCAAAACTTTAGTCAAAAAGAAGTCATTTGCGGGGATGAGGCACTGGTGCTGTGGGAGGCCCGGGAGGGATGGGGCACCGGTGCTGCTGGTTGCACCGGCCAGAAGCTGCAGGGTAGGGGTGGTGGGGCTGCAGGGGGGGAGTCCAGTACCGCCCTGGGCTGGATCACGGCCGGTTCTAGGCAGCTCCAAAACCACAGTGAAACAGGCTGTAAACGCTGGTGCTCAGGGGCAGTCAGAGAAGGGGCAGCCGCTGCAGCAGAGGCACCCCTGAGGGACCGCGGGCGGCCCACGCCAGGGCAGCGACCCGCTGAGGGACTGCGGCAACACCAGTGTGAAACACGTCACCTTCCCCGACCCGGGGCATGATGCAGTCTGCAGTTCAGCACAAATCGGTTTTGCAGGTGGCTCAGCTGCAGACATTGGTGGAAGTGAGAAACCAGAGACACGGTCCCCAAGGAAAGCTGGCAGGGTGAAAATTATGCACAGGAACCAAGCCTGAATAAGACAACCTGTTGACAAGACAATAGATTTGTCAGTCCAAGAAGAACTGGGAATAAAAAATAATGAAGTAATTAATAGAGAAGTGAAGAAAAATGGATCAGAACAGCAAAAGACAGTGTTAAAGTAAGATAGAAAGGGGAATACTGATGCAACTGCAACAAGTTATTTACTATCAGATGCAAAAGCTGCTTTTAAATTACTGGGATTATCTGAAAAAGGCACACCACTGCTCCTTTTTCAGATGCGTATGAGTCATTTCTCCAAAGCTCTTTTGCCCACCATTTTAACGCCAGCTGCTGCGATACTGGAAATGCAGAGATGCTCCCATGCTTTCTGTAGGATGCAGGCCCCTGTGGGAGAGGTGTCTCGCAGGTGGCTGGCCGCCGTCACCGGCTGCGCCTAGCACCATCTAGTGAGCCTCGGCCGGCCTCTCTGGGCCATCAGCGTCTTTCCGGATGAAGACGTTACAATGAGAGCACTAAAAATAATATTTGGTAATCTTCAGCCCACAGAAATATCTGGGGAGCTGTGCAGAGTCCTCTGAAGCTTGAATTTAGGGGCAGCAGGAAGACCTGTTCCAGATGACTTCTGTGGATGCAGATCTTCCCTTCTTTCAAACGTGTGCCTTATCTGGGATAGGGAGCAGGGCAGGTGTGTATGTTATGGCAGCAGCGTGGCTATCGAGGTGTTCCTTAGATGTTAAAAATTCTGGCTTAACTCCAATAAGCTAGCTTGAGTGGTTCTCCTTTTATTAATATTATTGGTTAATTGGGTTGGTGATTAGAGTAAATAATATTTAGTCTATTATTATTATAAACATGATATTTTTTTTTACTCCTTAGAAATGAATGCATATTCTTCTTTCCAATCAAGATGAAAACTAGTTTATAAGATACTTACAGTAACCAGCATTGCCCTGGGAAACATGAATTATTTTGCCTCTTAGACAGTTGTTGCAAGAGCAGAATCAGAAAATACTGTATTATTATAGTAATAATTATCAGTACAATTACAATGTACTTCAGTCTACAGCACTTTATGAAGTTAGGTGCATATGAGACACATTTCACTGGGATACAAACTGATTTAGAGAAAAGCTCCATTATTAGTCAACTTTAGACCAGAAAACAACTTTCAGATCTTTCAACTCTTCACTCTGTACTTCTAACAATCTTCTAATAATCAAAGTCAGAGTCAAGAAGAGGAAAGGTAAAATTCCACAAGTAGATACAAAGACAGAATGCAATGTTTGTTTCATGAGATCTGTTAACTGGAGGATAATCAGAAGAAGATTATTGGTGTTACTGGGGTTCTACCTTTCTATGCTGCTTTCTGATAATAAACTTGTTGATATATTTCTGTTGAAATATACCAACAGAAAGAATTTCTGTCTTCCATTCCCTCTTGTCCTCTTTAAAACATTATACATTCAGTGGGAACTGTGGAGACCTTAGGGGCACTTGGAGTTTTGCATGAATAATCCATCTTTTTTGAGAATAAAGTAAAAAATGAAAAAATGAGCAACACAATCCGATCTCTATTTCTGCGAATATTCACACTAATGCAATAAATCCTGCACACAAATTCTTTATAATGCTCCTTAGAACAGGATTTCTGGAGAACCCCCCACCAAAGTCCTTACAGGTGTTTTATGTTAGGCCACCTCAGGTATTTGAGCAGAATTTCTATGTATTTTCAGCTTAAAAGGAAAAGAAAAAAAGATGCCGGAATTTATATTGTGCTTCTAAAACAAGAAAGGGCTAACAATCTTCATATTGTTCACATATTTGTATTTTAGAATAATTGACACTTTCTTGACAAAGGAGGAAATGTTTTAGAAAAGCACTACTACAGAGGCTGCATTTAATCTCAAGTCCTAACCTTGTACCAGTATGTGTACTTTAAAAAGCAGTTTGAAAAGGAACATAGTATAGTAACAAACTAGAAATAGCTCAATAAAACAATATTTCAAATGCTCGTGTCAGATTTCACATTTGTGTTTTCAAGAAATAAGGTAGCTGGAGTGCATCTTTATGAAGCACTTTGCAGATATTTGAGCGTAGTGAATTTGATGCTCATGAAAGCAGGAGACTCGGTGCTATCAAAACTACAGAAAAATCTTCCTCAGTGAGTTTGCCTTTCCAGGCCCTGTCAGTGTTTGAAGAAAAACTGCTGCTCCCTTCTGTTGGCATTTTGACTTGTATTTATATTTTGGTACATTCAAAACTGATTTTTCTCTTTTTTCACATTCATTCTTATAAGCAATATTGATTCATAAGAATGGCTATTGAACATGCATTTTCAGAATGTAACAGTGATTCATTTAATTAAGGAAAATAAACTCATTTTGTGATGACATTAATTTCAGGTTGAAACAATTAGTTGTCCTTCTAGCTGGGTTTGTGTATTATGCTCACACTACCAATCTGTCTTTAGTGCTTTCATTCAGGGAAGCAGTGGTGTAATTAAAAAAAAAAAAAAAAAAAGCTCAAGGAGCAAATTCAGGTTTGCAAATGTTTATAGTACTATTCAATGCTAAGAGATCAGTAATAATCTATAGGTAGAATTTGATGGTTTGTGGGTAAATGAGTATAAATTACATGATATTAATGAAGTTTTTACTGTTTGCTAAGAGAAAATAAGGCTAATTTCAAAAGATATCTCTCTTTCAAAAAAATACTGCAGTCACTTATATTTGTGGATGTCCTACTCATTAATCGTAGTCTGACTACATAAATTTAGATGAAGAAAAATTAAATAGAAAACTTGTCCCCAAGGAAATCAACTGAAGTATGCAATGGACTTCAGGGAAGCCAGGGTTTAATTTAAAAGCTACCAGACATAGTTTTATCTAAGTGATATGTTGAATTTTAACTTTCTCTTTCATACAGGCACCATTCTTCCAGTTTTCCCTTGTGAATGCCTGTGTTTCCCCTGAAGGAATACATTAATGCCTACCACTTGGCCCATCCCTCATGCAGTTTTCTCCACAAAAAAAGTGGAGTAAATTGGGTAATAAAATAATTCAGCTGTGCCTAACAGGAATGTTTCTTCCAGTTAAGAACCAATTATCTGCTAAGACCCTTGAGGCTATGTGGAATTCTAACAGATTTAGGTGCTGAATCATAACCTACAAGTTTTCTACCAGTGCTTTTCTATTTTCTTCAGTTTGTGGACTCTTAAGTTTTTTTAACTGGAATAGCAGACCCCACATAAAGCAAGTTTAAGTCATTCAAAGAATTGAAAACCAGCATACTTGCTGAACACCAGAGTTTAGGCAACTAGCCTTGAGTAAAATTTGTAGAACTAGCTGAGAAGCGGATTCTCCACATGCGGGAGGGTTTTTTATTTGCTTTCTTTTAAATATAGTTTCAATTCAAAAGAAACAAAGGAATTTGAAAAAATACTGCATCCTATATTTCTAAGAGTATGCTTACTTTTTACAGGTTCCAGCATTCCTTCACAAGAGTAGAGCTGCTGAGAATTCATGACCTCCATGGATCTTGCCAACAAGATAGCAAATTTCAAGTGACATTGAACAAAACTACAACTAAACCTTCGAGTTAACTTTGATTTATAACTCTGAGTTAAATACATAATGTTCCTTAATCAGTGCCTGAAGGGAATTAAGTACCACAAAATGGAATTAACTATAATTTCCTCAGCAAGTAACATGAAGCTTAAAATAGCTAATAGGAAAATCTGGGAAGGGTGGAGCTAAGACTGAGTCCCTTTGTGGTGGTATGGCAACTAACTGAGGATTACAGGGGGATTCCTGTATTAGATCAGAATCACAGCTACAGCTGCTCTCTGACTCCCAGGAGCCAATATGACCACTTTTCAAAAAATGGAGCAGGAGTTTTTATTTACATTTTAAGGGTTTTAAAGAATAAAACCTAGAAGCTAACATAATTAATCCACTAGGTCAGGATTTTAACCACTCAAGAACAAGTTTTTTCAGTAACTGTTTGTGTATATATTTTAATTGACTCTTGGAGAAGAGACTAGGACTTTCTCAGTTCCTTGCTCATGACCTAAGAGGCTGCATGAAAAAACAGTTGTCTTCTTTCCCTGAACTAAGAAGTATTAGATTTTTGGTACACAAACCCAACCTCACCACGCAGATTGAAAGTTCTTCCTTAGAACAGAACGCTTTCCTGAGGATGGGAATTGCTGAGAGGAGAGGGAATCTGTTTTTCTCCCTTGAACTCTGGAGCTTTTGAATTAAGAGACGGATAGCAAACATTATCCATATGAACATCATTTGAATAGAAGTGGTTTTGTGTAGAAATGGATACAATCAGCACATTAAGTGAACTTTGAGGGCATCTAAAGTATTGATATGCTTAGTGGACAGATAAGCATCCAGTTTAAATATCTTGAACAAGATGAAACAAGTGTCAAGCTGTTCAGGCCTACCAAAAAGACACAACTTTTTACCACACACAGAAGAAAAACTGTGGATATCTTTATGAATTTAGTAGAGGAAAGTAGGTTAAATTCACAGGATTTAACCTGTAAATATTGAAAAATTCCTTCTTGGGTGGCTGGAGAGTTTAGCATGTTAAATCCTTACAACAGTCCATATTTATATCTGGCATGACCTCTGACTGATCTTGTGAGATGTTAACCCTCCCTGGTCTCAGTCATATCATTTAAACAGTTGTATGGTTGTCTCCATGACAATAATGAATTCTGAAAACAGACTGTTACCTTGAAGAATAAAATGAATGCCTAGGGCTTCCAAGAGTTGGACTTATAAAAGGACAAGAGAACATCTAGCTAGAGTAAATATGTTAGAGAAATAAATTTCTGTATTACAACATAAGTCCTGCAAAATAAAGACAGATGGATAAATGGTCTAACCCACTCAGTCATCCCACCCTATTTCCCATCCTGAGTATGAGTAAAAGGGCAAGTGCCACCGAATCACTTCCTCATTCCTCATGATATTGTATTTATCAAGTGTATTTTAAATATAGATGTGGGTGTTCTCTACGTATGTTAGGGACAAGAAAACTGACTGAGTAATAGGCCAACCTAGCAGAAATATGTTAGTTATGAGCATCACCATTTAAAAATATATTTATGAGAGCTGAAATTCAACATCATATAAACAAATATAGCTATGTTCTACAGCCATATCTCAGCTTGGTTCTGAGGCTGGATTTCAAGGTATGGTTTGTATTATATAAAATATTGTTACTGGCAACAGAGATACACTGCATATATAGAACTAAAGCATTTGAGCTGAATTAATGTTTTAACAGTCTAATCGTCCAAGTTAGCTGATTGAAACAGCAATTCATGTTAATGATACAGTTAAAATCATTACACAGAACACCTCTTCCTATAGTCCTCCCTTTTCTCTGGCATTATGATCATCCTTCCAATGTTTTTTGTGTCCTAAGGTTGACAGTTGCAGTTTTCTTCAAGCAGGAGTCGGGGTGGCAGTTATGATGAGTTGTCAGTCTTTGTTTGTTAGGATGAGTTGAAGTCTTTAGAATAGAATAGAATTTTAATTGGGAGGGACCTACAACAAACAACTGTCTGACCAATTCAGGGCTGACCAAAAGTTAACACATATTACTAAGAGCATCGTCCAATTGCCTCTTGAACACTGACAGGCTTGGGGCATTGACCACCTCTGTAGGAAGCTTGTTCCAGTGTTTGACTACCCTCTTGGTAAAGAAATGCTTCCTAATGTCAAATCTGAACCTTACCTTCACTCCCTTTGTCAGGATGATGTTCACAGTGGGTGGGAGTTTCTTCCTCTTCCCTCTTGGGGTCCACTTGGAGTTATATTTATATGTTTTCTTATTGTAGTTTGCCTCCTTATCACTTGTTCCCTGCTGAAGTCTGAAAGTTGCCTCCCCCAGCCTCAGCTGATATCAAGGGCTGTTTCTTGTAAGGCAGTGCCTCCCCCAGACCTTCTTGCTGTTCACAAAGCTTTAGCTCATACAAATACAAAGCAATAGCCACTTTGCCACCAAATGAATGTTAAAATCAGCTGAGACCATGCCAAGACAAACCCAGACATGTTCTGACACCCTGCAATGTCGGGTCAGTCCAAGTCTCTTACTGCTTATGGCAAAAATCGTATTTCCTGGGCTAGAGAGCATTCTTGTTTACTGGTTTGTATGCATACACTTCTGACAATTTTTATGATCAGTATTTTATTTACTCGTAAAGATAAATTACCTGATTAGGAGTTTCACATGGTATGCAGTTTCGAAGTTGAGAAAATAGTCCCTCTTGCTCAGTAGGCACATTCGTGACAAGCCGAACCACTATTTTATCTCCAGCCCACAGCTGGAGGACACTGTGTGTAATAAACTGGACATGCAAAAAAAAAGGTGAGTGCGGATGTTGAGTTTCAATAAAGAATATGCAAAATTGAAAATCAAAAGTAAATATGATGGAAACACACATACTTTTTGTCTGCAAAAATGCAGACTGAAAATGCTTTTCAGTTTTTAATATCTAGCTCTTTGTGAGAGTTTCTAATGAAGAGCAAGGAAGCAGATGTACTTGCTCGTAAGTGAACAAGAAGGTAAGTTCCATTCACCTTAGGACTAAACCAAATTCTCCTACCATATATGAGAGCCTAAGGACAGCTAAGGTCTTTCTGCAGCTGACTCAGATGATACAGTAAGTTGGCATGGACAGGGCTGTATGTATTGCGTTAGATCTTATTCATCGGGCAGGAAGATGGATATGTTCATATATATTGATTTCCCAATCAGTGTACTCATCCTGAATAATGGATAAGATATCAAAACTGGAAACAAATGAGCTGTGTGTATGTTATTTCTACAAATTTCTACTTCCGCTGTATCCACAGTAAGGAAGTCATTAAGAAGTGAACATTTGTACTTTTCAGTGAGCTGTCTCTTACCTTCTTGAATTAAAGAAAGAAGTGCATTTTTATTCCATTTGAGTATTAAGATCAAAACTCTCCATGCTTTGAAGGCAAAGCCAAGATTTCCAACGGACCTGGCAGCTCCCTGGGCTGGGGATCAGTGGTGTCAGGGCTCCACGGGGCGGCAGGGCAGGGCCTGGCAGCCAG